>NC_141146.1:106036750-106188536 GCF_053477565.2 Lygodium microphyllum | reverse complement strand
TCACTGCATATGTAAAGGAGTTTTCTACAACAAGAAGAAATGACCAAAGAGTATATAGTATCAAGAAGCTGCATTGAAGGCACTAGTCTTGTTGTCGAATGATGAGCTCATGTAGAGATACCTAATCAACATTGAAGACCACTTGAAATGCCATATAAAGCACCAAGGCTCAAGCAGCCTAGGTTTAACTCAAAGGTAAATAGGAGGTGATTGGGAACGGTCCTAATGATTTATTTTTCAAAGATCTTAAGCTCAAGTAGAAAAGGAAAACAGTCTCAAGTTTTGAAGATGTTTAAGAGGCGCTTGGTATTGATAAAGCATCAATAACTCATATGTTTGAGCAATATCTTGCTTCTATCATAGGCACAGAGTCATCTAGTTCTACTGACTATGATCAACACCTTAAGTAGTTTCTTGAAGGTGTGCCAATCCCATCTAGTGGAAGAAGAATTCCTACTGTAGAGACCCTTCTTAATTGATGAAATCATAGTGATAAGGATGGAAATAGGAAGTCATTGAGACTTAATGGATTCCCTACCAAACTATTTGTGTGGATGTGAGACATGCACTCTATTGACTTGGTAGGCATGCTCAACTATCTTAGGTTGCGTGAGATGCTACATTCTTTAAAACCAATGATTGATTAAACTAGTGACTAAGTCTCTTAGGAAGGTCAAAGTGACTAACCTAGAAGCATTTAACAATGTGGAAATGCATATACAAAATCATTGTCAAAGAATTCACCATGTGAATAAAAAACTGTAGCTATTTGGGAGGATTGTACACAATAGGCTATATGCATTTCTCTTTGGTAGGAAGATTCAAGACATTGTATTGAATCTTATATTCTATAATGCTCTTAGCCTCTAAGCTTCCTTTGCGCGTGTCAACATGGACTTGAACAAAGCATACAAGTGTGTTAGTTGGACTTTCATCATGAGTTCAACCTTATAGTTTGGTCTTGTATGAGTACTCATTTCCAAAATGCATTTGCTTAAATACACACTAATGGTGTATTATTTAACTCATTTGTGTCAAGCGGGTTTATTTAACAAGGTTGTCCTGTTTCCTTGATTTTATTTGCTCTCATTATCGATCCACTATTTCAAAAAATTAATAAAATATTCATGAAAGGACTTGCTACCCTTGCCTAACAAATCCATGGCTTTGGCCCAATTCTTTGTTGATGATAACACCTTGGTAGTGAACACTGAAAGAATGAGTTTATGGATTCCCTACTTGAAGTATATTCAAAGTCTATTACCCTATCTACATCTATGATTAATTTTAAAAAAATAGAGTTAATCTACTTATCATGTGAGGAATGGGATGATTAGCTCTTGAATTATGGAGTTAATATATGGGTGAAAGCATGGTTAGGTGATACCAAAATTCCACTATTTTGTGGTTCATATAAAGTCCTTTTGATGCTAAAAAATTGTGAAGGAAAGTTGAAGAAACAAAACTGAACATTTAAAAAGTACTTGAATAAGATAAAAGTTTTGAATAGTACTAAGTAGATTTATGAGCAATGCATCCACTATATATATAAGAACTAATATCAACTACTAAAAGCATTTTCCATGACAATGCTTTTTGTACCATTAAACATGCTTACACAAAAGAATGTGATGATTGGCTCTTGAATTATGGCTCAAAGCTTATTAAGCCAAGTGAGATTGTCATATATCTTGGAGATTCCATTGGGGTTTCTCTCTCCATCGAATATTGGTTCTTATGGTTCTACAACAAGTTTGAAGACAAAATGATTAAATGGTCCTCCATGCCTCTTACCTTGCCTAGCCTAGCACACTATCATGAAAATGATCATGACCTCTACCACTATTTATGAAAATTCATTTTTCTATTTTAGTAAATGCTCTTGGTTGATAGTTGAGAAGATTTTATAACACTTTTTATGGTTATGGAAGGGTAGAAAGTCTCCCCACTAAATCGCTATTATATATTGACTAGAGACAAGAAGGATAGTTGGGATGGTCCACAAGCTCTTGTAGACTAAGCCCAAAGGCTCAAATTCTACTTGACAAGAAGAATGCAAACATTACAAACATTGACCAATCTACTCTAGCACAAGATCGTAAAGACCCTATCAAAGGATACCAATGGACAAGGGTAGACTGGCATATGTTGTAATCATTTGAAGATTGAAATTCCCTCCTCAACAAATTCTTGTTCAACCATGGTAAGCCATAATATTTTACTCTTATTGGGTTGCCTTGAACTCAAGGACTGGGCATGCTTCTCTAACGAAGAGCCCCTAGTTCAACCCACATGATATGACCCTCCCACTAATCGGAAGACAAATTGGCATATCTACTCCATTAGCATGGACTAAGCATGTGGGAATCCTGCTAGGATTTTAATAAACATCGTTGGCATGACATTGTTATAATAGTGGATCACTTTAATCTCACCGAGATGAAGAGACATTGACTTGACTTAATTATGATCTATAGAATAGAGGATTGGCCTATCTCCATGGTTGTTACTTGAATCTTTATGTTATGATTTCACAAGTCCTAGTGGTAAGCATCTTTGAAAGCGCATGAGAAGGAGGAATATAGGGACCTATCTCTTATCATCCCCATGAATATAGAACAAAAGTGGAAGAAAAAATGCCTTACGGCTAAGATATGTATCATATGAAAAAGAGAGCTCAAGTTGGTCTAGAAGTTCACTCCTCCCTATAGATTGAATGTGTTCAAGTGGAGGATTTGCCTCTAAAAGTTGCCCCTTCATGCTTAGTTGGCCAACAAGATTCAAATGAGCCCTTTGTATCCCTTTTGTAAAAGGGCATAGGAAATGAAGAAGCACTTGTTCTAGGATTGCTCACAAGCAACAACTCTTTGGAAGAAACTCAAAAGATGGCTCAACCATGCCAATTTAAGAGGAGATTTTGAGATGACTTACTTTCTTTGGTGATCATGGCAATCTTGATGAAGACAATTAGTGACCAATCTTCTTGATTAGCACAGTGGCCCTCAAATTTCTCTCAAGTAGGATGAATGACCTTGCTTCTTGCAGAATTTCTACGAAGATGTCAATCAATTGTCTCAATCTACTTATTGATGACTACTTATCTATATTCAAGTCTCTTATGAAAGAACATTGGGCCTACAAGCTTTTTATTAAGAAACTAGCCATTAAGGTCTATTAGCACATTGCATCCAAATCAACGGCATTATCAAAAGTCTCCGAACAAAGAATGACACCCCAAAAGTTCCAAAAAATAAATGCATATAATAGCGAGATTTAGAGCAGACATGCCCTGGCAAAGGTCTTTTCTTTTGCATATATCAAGCTTGGATTGGCTATAATCAATGCTCTTTTGAATAAATTTTAACTTTTCTTTCAGCACAAGAATGAATTTTAATGATCATCTATCTCAAACTCACTCAAACATATCTATTATCGATATTTGTCTTAGAATGTTTGGCTCGAAAAAGTAAGGATCTTGTAACCTAAAGTCTTCAATTTTTCGCAAATCTAGAAATTCCCCCCCACACAAGAAACACAAAATTGTTCTGGAGCGCACTTACCCTAAAGGTAGCACACCGAGGGGTGTGTTTCGCATAGATCCAACGGCTAGACCACTTTTAGAAAAGCTTGTACCAAGGCGCGCTCTATGCCATGCTGGGTAAGTAATTCAGGCACATCCACCCAGTGCCCACAATTCCTATTGGAAGGAGCTCATGTGACTTTAATTACAATTCCGGCTCATCCACAATCCCTATTGGAAGGAGGTCATGTGACTTCACGTGATTGGTGTCAGACCTGGCGGAGCCCACCCTGATCTCATGATGATAAATGCAGATAACGCATGACTTCCTTTTAGCTCAAATTCATCAATGTGTGCTCCTTCCTCTTCTTCTTCTTGTTCTTCTTCTTCTTTGTCCTGCCATCACATAGCCGAGCGCGTTCGATGCTCACTACAAGGAGCTCTGGTCTCTGCTGAAATTGATACCGCTGCATATGTACATTTCTGCATCTGCACCTGCACCTGAAGAAGCGGAAGATTCGTCAGGTGCAGGCGGAGGCGCAGAGCTGTAAGCAATGCAAGCCAGTTAATTCATCCAGCGAAGTCGGAGGCACTGAGATGACCTATGAGATGTAGCCAGCTGTTCTTCCGGCATCTCTTAGGTCATCTCAGTGCTTGGGAAACTTTTGCGAATAGAATCTCCCGAACTCTTCCTCAGTTAGAAAGTGGTCACCTCTGCTCTCCGGTGTCTCGCGCGCCCGAATTCCTGACGTGAATGATTCCATTTTGCAGTACTGTCGTGCCGTCCGTCGCTGTTCCACTGTGCTGTTGTTGTGCCTCCAGCCGTTCATCGCTGTGCTACTGTTGCCACCGACGTCTCGATGCTATGGCGCTGCCGTGCCCCTGGTGCCACCAACGAGGCTTTCTAACAACCAGACAACCTTGAGTCGTCACCTTCGATGACAACGTGTCGTATACCCGCTCGCTCTGAATCTGTATACTTTTACACAACCATCAAGTTGCACGATCATTAATCTGCTCACATTTGCATGTTTTCATATTCTGCCTGACCGTTTGTTAGCGCGAATCATGGGCGGACGTCCCTCCTCCTGCGGAAGTCCGTCTTGGTGCTGTCGTTCTTGAGGCGGATCGATGACAAAGGATCGCTCTCGTTGTCAACTTGACGACCTTGGCCGTGTGTGTGTGCGTGTGTCGTTGGCCACACTACATTAATTCTGATGCAAAGAAAGAGATCTTGCTTTCCCACGGGTGCCTATTGAGATCTAGTTCATAGGTTGTGCCTCCTTCGCGCATGCACTGTTGTGCGTCTCTCTCTCTCTCTCTCTCTCCCCCCCCCCCCCCCCCCAAATAGGTTTTCAAATCTCCTGTAGGCTACTGTACCACGTTGCGATGCAAAGAGAGGAGATCAGAAAAGAAGAAAGAAGATATGCATTGCGATGCCATGTAATATTGATCAAATTGTCATTGTAGTATATCCTTTGTTTATGGCTTTCTTATTACTAATTTTTGTGTGATAGTTGTTATCATTCAAGGACTTCTTATATAAAATTTTAAAGTTTAAAGAGTTGGTATCAATTATCATTCTAGTATATCCTTTGTTTATGACTTACTCATTGCTAATTTTTGTGTGATAGTTTGTTATCATTCAATGACCTCTTATATAATTTATTAAATCAATTATCATTCTAGTATATCCTTTGTTTATGGCTTACTCATTGCTAATTTTTGTGTGATAGTTTGTTATCATTCAATGACCTCTTATATAATTTATTAAAGTTTAAAGAGTTAGTATCAATCATCATTCTAGTATGTCCTTTGTTCATGGCTTATATTGCTCATTTTCGTATGATAGTTTGTTATCATTCAATGACCTCTTATATAATTGATTAAAGTTTAAAAAGAAAAATGGCAATTTTTGTATCAATTATCATTCTAGTATATCCTCATTTTATGGTATCCTTATTGCTAGTTTTTGTATATTGATAGTTTGTGTATTGATAGTTTTTTATTAAAGTTAAAAAAGAAAAATGGATGAGACAAATCTTTCTTCTTGTTCTTTGTTTGTTGCAATACCATTATTAGGCTAGGTCAATAGGGTGGGATGATCATCAACATAGCCTATGGCATATGCAAGCAAGCATGACCGGGATGATCATTTGTATGCTTTGCAAAAAAGCAAGAACAAGTCTTATTGTGATCGCTTTTTAATTCAAATGTTTTTATCATTGTTAGCAATGCACTCTTGGCTATCAAAGCAGTAATGTGATCTAGCAAAAGTGGCAATCGCATACATGGTGGATGCTAGCTACATCGTGCGAGTATTCCCTTTTCTATCAAGTAGTATCTATGATTTTTCATTTAGCTAGGCTTTCTTTTGATATGTTGTGACTTGTATACATGTGATATTAGCATATCACTATGTTGAGTCTGAGCATGTTAAAACTCTATCATAGAGTTGGTACAATTTGATTACACTTGGCAATACAACCTAGACTTGGACCCAATTACACATGGCAACCACACTGACATTTTCCACGCATGTAGGTTTGCATGTGCATGTGCTCTCAGGGTGGTCTTCCGCACAAGACATTTGTGTATTACTATGGTTTGGGCATGAGTTGTGATGTCCATTAGTATCGTTCTGTGAGAGCATTTCATTCCCTAAAGACAATGATGACTTCCTAGTGGAGAAGTCCACTCCACAACACCCCACAAACAGTGCTTGTGTTCTATTCCCAAACCTTTGGGTGTGCTTCTTAGTCCTCCAATTGCTCTTATGATGCCCTTAAAGATGGCAAGGTGGTTGTTTGTGTTAGCAAAATTAGTTGTGGTTTTACCCATTCCACCTTATGGTATTGCAATCCATACCTAGATGGTTGTTGAGGCATGCATTTAATTTTTGAAGTTTTTTGGCTCATATGTGGGGGAATCTCATGCTTTCCTTAGGCAATTAGAGATGCCATATATAGCTAATTTTCCTATGCAAGGGGATCCCCATAAGGTGTCCATATTTTATTCATCAACGCAAAAATAGGTAGCAGCTTGGCTCCTAGCAAAAAATAAATGGGAAACTTTTGACGATGCCAAGGCAGCATTCCACTCACACTTTCATTCATACCAAATCAATGCCCAAAATTTGGAGACTCCTAAACTTCAAATAAGATGATGCTACATTCTACAGCTATATAGCTCAGTTTTAAGTCTTAAGAGGACAAATGTCCCCAAACACATAATCCATTGGTGATTGTTGCTCTTTATATATGCAAGGATTTAACTTGAATATCCATAAAGCTTTAGCTTTGAAAAATCCGTTTGGTCATAACCTAGAATATTTCTATTAGTTACTATTCATGTTGGAATATTTCTAGCAAAATAGAAGTTAGAAAAAGGAAAAAAATCAACTAAATCTATTGCTAAACCCCATTGTATGGAATTGAGTGACTTACAAATGGACTCAGACATAGAGGAGTAGAGTAGCAATAAGGAAGAAGAATCTTAGGATAAGGAAAGGTGGAAGCCCATAAAGTTAAAGAGAAAGAACAAGGGGGTGTTGCAAATCTTCAGAGCACAATACCAAACCTACAATGAAAACCCGCTGGTGTACCAAGTGCAACAATCTATGTCAGTAGATTGCAATCTTAATCAACAATGATACAACATTTGCCATATGGCTATCCACAATACGAAGACTTCCCAATACAATGCTAAGAGATAGATGGGATATGATGGGGCATCGCAAGACATGAGAGGAGTGTAGTCTATCAACTGAAATACCCTCGGTCCATCTACAACAGTGGTGCTGGTAGTTACTTACACAAAACAATATTATATGTCTCCCAGCATGGGGCATTAGGGATGAGGAAGGAATCAAGGAGACAAAGGAGGATATTTCCCTACGGGGTGCACCTAAAATAGATAATTTGTATAATGTGCATTCAAATAGTACATTCAAAGGCCATAAAATAACCCCTTTTACTTTACTAAACTATATGCAAGCACATTCTAGATTGGAGTGTGTAGAATTCCAACAATGTGATGATTAGAAGTGGCAAAGTCATGATCAGAATCTCTTACCATCTACAATACAATGGAAATCAAAGAGCAAAGAGGTCTATAAGAATTTCGTGGGTAGAACATGAGAAAATCTACCACTAGGTCATTGAATGGATGATAAAGAAACCAGTAGTGATGAGGGATCCACACCCAATTGTTGTACCAAATTCAAGGCCTGCAAGAGCAAAAGAAACCAAAAAAACACCTCCAATGAGGCAAAATCCATAGTTAACTTTTGGTTTGCAATCAACACATGTGACAACGAACGGAACCACAAGGACATTAGCCATGCTACAAAATTTGTAGCCATGCCACAAGGAATCAATCCCATGATGATAATTCTCACATTGCATTATTAAGGTAATCTCTCTTTGGTTCAAAGTTTGAGTGATTAAGAATATCTTGCTTGTTGATAGTGGCTCAAGATTGACCATCATCATAGTGGCTACTTGCTAGCATTTCAAGTTGAATTGTGAATCAACTTTCTTTTTTATCCACATGGCTAATCAACAAAGAGAGTGGTCTCTTGGGATTATCCACTTAGTCTTAATGGAAGTGGTAAGTATCCCATTCCTAATTTCTTTAGTCGTGCTGAATATGGAGCATGCAAGTGAAGATTACTACCTTTTGCTCTCGGACAAGTGCCTTTGCTGTAAAAGAAGGTGTTCTATCTGACCATATTATTTCAAGAAATGGCATTATTGTCGACCCCCACAAGGTGGTTGTCATTATGCAATAAGCAATTTTAGATTCGCTATCCACTGTGCTATAGTTATTGGAACAAGTTTGCTAGCATAGATAGCGATTATGGTTCCTAACCCTTGCAGCTATCCCTTTGAACAAGTTGGTCCACATTTCTAAATCATCCTTCACGTGGAATGAGATTATGAATTTGGCCTTTTGACATCTTGTCTCTTACTTTCTAATGCCCTAATCTTGGTCTCTCTCAATTGGACAAAACAATTTTTTGTCTTTGTGGATGCATCTTATATTGAAATAAGTAGTGTCATCATGCAACATGACACTAATGGATGGTTTTAGCCCATTTTCTATGCTAACATATGGCTCTTTTCTACTAAGAAAAATTACTTTATCATTGAATAAGAATTCTTGGGAGTGTTTTTGCTTGGCAATTCATTTTTCTTTCATGTGGACCATTATGCGCTAGCTTGGAATATTATAGGTTTCTTGGCTACATGGATCTTAGTGTTGCAAGAGTTTGATTTCAAGGTGATGCATAGATGGGGAGCTCAGCATATCATTGCAAATTTTCTATCCTATCTAGATTTCAGAGAATCCCCTTTAAAAGTCAACGATGACTTGATGCTCAATTGTTTTTTGCAACAGAGCTAATAGTCAAAAACCCGATTCACCTAATCTACCTTCAACTTTGTATAAGTATCATATTGTGCGTCTATACACCCGTGTATCTACGCGTCTAAAAACGCGTTTACTCTGCAAGTTTTTGACGAGAATAGATGCACATTTATCCTGCAATTTAGACGTGCTGATAGACGCGCAAAATAGAGGTATGAAAAAAAAACCAAAGAGCATGTGGCTTGCATCGTTTTTTTCCCTCCATCAACATCAAATTGTATGCTTAGGGAAAACAGAGAAAGATTATTTCAAAGATTGGATACTGAAAACAAAACAATGTATGTAGAACACGAAATTTCATATATATAGATGAAACATTTTTACATTATGAGTTCTAGTGCTTGTGACGTTATGGTCGCAAGCACTAGCTGAAAGTAATACATATTAAAAATGAAAATTACAAGCCAAGGGGAGGTATGCATGCATGGGGCTCCTCTATATCTCCTCAGAAGAGGCATCATCATTGCTACCACCACCGCTGCCGTTGCCGCCACCGCTACTGCTAGTCCCTTCTTCACTATCCTCAATTGCATCAGGGTTCGCCTACACAAAGGATTAAGGTATATAAATACCATTACAATTAATAAATTAGAGTTATCTATACTTTTCATGTAAAAAATAAAACATACATCTTCTGGTGGTGGAATCATCATGGCGCGATTATATTGTTCCTCCATGATGAGTCCCTCCTCGTAGAAATACTGCCAAGTGGACGCCCAGTTATGACCTCGATGGTAGCCTACCTCTCTAGGAGTAGGCATCCTACCAACGATATCATACTACAAAACAATTTGAACATACAACGTATTAAAACACATTACATAATGAAGTGAAACAAATTACAAAATTTAATTTTAAAAAAATCAAATAATACTTATAAACTCAGCCTCCCATGACTCCCTGCCACTCGATCCATAATGCGACGTTTGCCATCTGGATGTGTCGCGCCTCTGCATGTTGGCAACTTGTCATTTTCTCCGCTGCTCTCTTCTTGGCCTCTTTCCACTCCTTGTCGTGGCAATTGGGTGGTTGGCCATATCCAGGGCGCCCCTGCTCTTGTCTCCGCAATGACTCCTTGGTGGGCGTCATAAGGTGAGACCTCTTGTTATGAAGTGCGTCTCTCACCTTTGACCGTCCCCAATCATCTGAGAATCGTGAATTCTCGGGATTAGGGTACCTTCTATATACTGCCCGCAGCACCTCTTGCCACAAATCATTTTTTTGGTGCTTAAAGGGAATCATGCAATCTTTGTATATGGCATGCACGACACTCCTCAAATAGGCTATCACTTCCCTCCCCTCAAAGTCATGCAAGATACCACCAACATTAGTGACAGAGTAGTACATTTGTGGAGGCTCACCTCTCTCATTTTTCGGTGAGGGTGATCGAGAGCCACCACCTAGGCAACCCCCACAAAGCCCTCGACCTCCTCGTCCTCCCGCATGACTCTCCCTCCTCCCTCAACGTGCACTACTCTCTACCTCACTCGATACACGTGCTTCTGTAGATGCACGTGCTTCGGCCGATCCATGTACCTCAGCTGATCCCTGTGTAGGCAAAGATGTGATAGGTGTCCCAGACATCACACTGAAAACCTCCTCTACAGTGGGAGGGCGACCAAGATAATTGGTCATCTTCCCCATGAATTGCTCCTTGTTGAATGGAGTGCTGGAGGATCCAGGATTCCACATCTACACAAGAAAAATCATATTACCCTGTGCAGATAAAACATATTACATGCTATATCTATATCTGCGTCTCTGTAGGCATCTGTCAGCGCGTCTATTTCCGCGTCTATACCTGCATCTACATTGTCATCTGGACGGGCTGACAGATGCGCACATTCGGACCATTTCTTTTCAAACTTGCTTAAAAAACGTGCAAAAAAACCTCCATAGATGACAAGATCCAGCATGTGAAGGGAGAGAAGAGAGAGACAAATAGAAAGAGAAAGCAAACAAGATTGAGAGAGAGAAGAAGAACTCACCTTCTTTGCTTGTTCCAACGGGTGGCGGCTAGGTTGCAAGCTCCTTGTCCTCCTTCTCCCTTCCCTTGGTAAGTTGCTTGAATCTTCTTCTCTTCCTTGTTGTTTGTCTCTTTTTCTTTACTCTTTGGCTCTTCTTTCCTCCTGTCCTCTTTTTACTCTTTTTTTCTTGCTTCATTGTCTTCATGAAGTGATAGATAGACACGAGTAGTGATGTCGAGCTCGAACTGCAGAAAACGCGCAAAAAACGCATGAAAGCACAGGTTTGAAAAGAAAGCCACAACTTTTTTAAAATTTTTCTATACCTGCATGGCGCATCTGTAAGCACGTGTATATACGCAGATAATGCCTATTATACGCGCTTACAGACGCCCAGGAACAGTTTAGGGAATCAATGCATGCATTTAGGGAATCAATTGACCTATGTGGTGACATATATAACAAAGCTTGAGAATAAGAGATAACACATTCGCAAGTCAATTGGCACATATGTAGTGACTTGCTAGACCATCCCACTTACAATTGCATGCAAGTATCAATAGGTGGAGAAAGCACAAATGGTTTTTAGCTAGAGAGAGATAATGTAATGAAGGTGTATACGAAAGAGATAGAGAAAGGCATATTATCCATCAATCAATCAAAGATATGTACATGAAGTGACTTGATATAGTAATTAGAGTATCGTCATTTTTAGGATACTCCATTGACTTTTGTAAGTTCCTATAACCTTGAAGTAGAATATAGCCAACCACACTGTCCATGGAAGGAAAACTTGGCCTCATAAAATTAACCAAGTTAATTTACTTATACATTTCATAGATAAGAGATTTGTAGTTGGCTTGTTGGTATTGCAAAGTATCCTTATAGTGATCTATTTTAGTCACCAACAAGTGGACACATTGGCTAAAGATGATGAAAAGAGGACATGTGCACATTGGCTACATGTGGTCCACCTTATCTAAAATTATATGTGAGCTATAAGTGCACCTTGACATGATTGGAATAGCTTGCACATGTACAAGCCAACTGATTTACATCAATCTACTCATGCTATGAATTGGTATGTATGGCTAAGTTAAGTGCACAACAAATGAGACATGTGAGTGTATTGATCAGTTCTCTCTCTCTCTCTCTCTATATATATATATATATATATATTGCAAATGCACAAGTCAACCTTTGATCTATATATACATCCAATCATCATGCCCTATCCAATCACATTTGTATAGGGTATGATTGGATGTATATAGGGCATGAAATCACATATATATAATTAGCTTTGAATGATTGGATGTATATTTGTAATACTCAGAAAGAAGTAAAGTTGGTAATGTATATCATGTCCTATGCATGTATATGTCCTATACATGTATATCATGTCGTATATACATGTATATCATATCCGTATGATCCTATACATGTATATCATGTCCTAGGTTATGATCCAGGTGTAATTATGTCGTATATACATCCAATCATGCCCTATCCAATCATGCGCTATTCAAACAATACTAGTTAAGAGGTTTGGTCATATTCAGGGACTTTATGAGAAATGAAAAATATGTGAATTTATTTTTGCATCTATAAGCGCGTTTATCAACGGAGATATATAGACTCGTGTTTTATACTAGTGTGAATAGACGCGTTAATACACGCACTTATAAACACGCCCGCTTTTTCGTGTGTATAGTGCGCGTCTATAGGGCCTTTCTCTTGTAGTGTTCCCTCTTGCTTTGTTTTTGTTTTTTCTCATTTTCTTTGACTTGTTTTTGTTAAAAATAATGTGTATTGAGAGAGAAAGAGAGGAAATGAGAGGGAGAGGAAGAGAGAAAAGAAAAGAATGAACGAGAGAGAGAGGGAGAAAACATTAAATATTATAAGGAAAGAGAGAGAGGGAGAGGGGAGAGGGGGGAAGGGATGGAGAGAGAGAGGGAGGGAGAGGTTGTGATTATTGTTTTATTTCTTATTTTTTTATTTTTTTGTTTTTTGTTGTGATAATCGTAGTAGTGGTAGTGGTAGTGGTAGTGGTAGTTGTTTAATTTCTTATTTTCTTGTTTATTGTTATTGTGATAGTCGTAGTAGTAGTGGTAGTGATAGTAGTAGTAGTTGTTTAATTTTTTTCTTTTCTTGTTTGTTGTTGTTGTGGTAGTGGTAGTTGTGGTCATAGTTATGATTGTAGTAGTAGTACTAATAGTTTTATTATTTATTGTTGTTGTAGTAGTAGTAGTTTTTTTTATTCTCTTGTTTATTATTGTTTAGTTTTCTTTTTTTTTTCATTTTCTTGTTTATTGTAGTGGTAGTGGTAGTGGTTTGTTGTTGTGGTAGTCATAGTCATATTTGCCGTAGTCATGGTTGTAGTAGTAGTTGGTGCGCAGATCGGACGCAGTATGCTCACGTAGTGAATCCCGGAAGGTCCCCAAGAACAATGAACTCTACCTTTTTGCACAAAAAACAATGTAAAAGCATGAACAACAAGAAGCAAGAGACAAATTGGGTTCAATCTCTCCCCATGCCTTGTGTGAGCACTTCACAAAGCATGTATTTTATGTATATTTTCATCTTCATGCTCAATAATAGCCCAATTTACAAAAATATGACAAGCTTTTAGCTTTTGAGTTTGCTTTCTACAAAAATAGGAAATAAAGCTAATGGACGGTGCTCATAGAGTCTGGCACGCCCAATCTCAATGTCCAAAATAGAAATAACATATCCGTGCGCATAGGCGCATACAAAATAATAATCAATAATCAATGTCTCAATAGACATAACAAAATATAGGCGTGGCGCCTATTAAAATATAATCCAAAGGTCGAATACTCGCTAGACTCCAATGCTTTCCTCTGCCACTGCTGCTATCTCTACACATCAACTGAAGCATTCACAATCGTTAGTAAAATAAAACAATTAAACCGACAAAAGTGAATACCTAGCAGTCTTCAGCTACATAAATAAATCAACTGGTTAGAAATAAATCCTAATCTTAATTTATTACGAGTGCGCACTCTAAACTCATAAACGTTTATTAATTTAATATGCATTTTGCAGAATCACCCGCTATGGAATCACCCATGTACACACTAAATTAATGAAACGCCTGAAAAGGACAGGCGTCCCCATCAACTTCTCGCACAAAGAATCCTCTTTGTGTATGAGCCCCGGTCATCGAAGTTTACGGAATCCACCGTAAAACCTCACGGAATCCACCGTGGCACGGAATCCACTGTGGAATATGCCTCCTGGCATCATACCCCCGGGGTGGGATAGCAATTGACCTCAATTGCTATTAGCTCAATGTGGAGCTATCAGAGTGGGGAAAGCATTTAAGTCTCTAGCGTGCATCCATTGTGCTTCCTCTACAGGATGGTTCTTAAATTTAACTAGATATCTAGAATACCTTCGGCCAGTTCTAGTGGTCATATAGTCAGTGTCTATGATGGCTTCTGGTTCAAGTATTTCAGTCTCTTTCTCTAATAAAGGTGGGTTTTCATAAACAGGGTGGATAGGTAATTGGCCTCTAAATGGTCTCAATAAACTAATGTGAAATGTATTGTGAATTTTCCAATGAGATGGCAATTCTAACTTGAATGCATTATCATTAATCTTATGAATGATTCTAAATTATCCATAGAATCTAGGAGCTAATTTGACAACTGGATGTCTATGTACACTTTGCAGTCTACACTTTTCTATTCTAAGCCAAACATAATCATCAACTTTGAAATTCATGGCTTGTCTTTTCTTGTTGGCTTGTTTGGTATATGATTGTTGGGCTTTAGCAATCATACCCTTAACCTCATCAAAAATATTGTTATGCATAGTAGCAATATCATCAGCACTCTGAATTCTATTAGACAAAGATGCAACAGGTGTAGATAATATATATCCATAAATGACTTCAAAATGTGCTTTCTTTGTAGATGTGTGCGGTGTATTGTTGTATGCAAACTGTAATAAATGCAAATGAGTGTCCCATGTGTGAGGTTTAGAGATAGTATATGCACGTAAAAGATCTAGAATGGTGCTATTTGTGGCTTCTGTTTGTCCATTTGTTTCTGGATGAAATGCAGATGAGAAATCAATCTTTGTGCCTAGATTTGCAAACAGTGTAATCCAAAAATTGTTACAAAATCTAGAATCTCAATCTGAAATAATCACTTTTGGCAATCCATGGTTAGTAAAAACAGTTTTCAAAAATAACTGTGCTGCTTGTGATGCTGTTAAAGTTTTATTACATGCAATGAAATATGCTTGCTTACTAAATCTATCTACAATTGTCCAAATCATATCATGGTTAGATTTAGTATTTGGTAAACCAGTAATGAAATCCATAGAAATATGTTCCCAAGGTTTAGATGGAATAGAGAAAGGCATTAGTAATCCATACTGTTTACCATGGTGTCTCTTTATTCTTTGACAAATCAAACAAGTCAAAGGATTTCTGCTGAGTTTCAGTCCATTGATAAACAATTCCTTTCTTAGGAAGTTTGGTTAATGGTAAAGCAAGTAATGAAAAATTACGTACAAACTTCCTATAGAAACTAGTAAGACCAAGGAATGAGCGTAATTCATGCATATTTTTAGGAACACGCCAGTGCAATATTGCATCAATTTTCTTAGGATCAACTTTAATTCCTTCTTTTGATACAATATGTCCTAAATATTCTATTTCTGTCTTAAAGAATTTACTCTTTTCAGGATTTGCAAACAATTGATTTTCTTTTAGTAATTGAAAAACTAATGATAAATGCTCATAATGCTCTTTTTCACTTTGACTGAATACCAAAATATCATCAAAGAAAACAATCACACAATACTGATATTACTGATATTTCAGAAAGATACGGTTCATCATTCTACTGAAAGTAGCAGGTGCATTAGTTAATCCGAATGGCATGACTAAGAATTCGTAATGGCCAAATTGTGTCCTGAATGTGGTCTTAAATATGTCAGATCTATCTAGCCTCACCTGATGATATCCAGACTTAAGGTCAATTTTACTAAATATAGAAGATCCTTGCAGTTTGTCCATAAGGTCATCAACTCTAGGTATAGGATATCTATTCTTTACAGTGATCTTATTTAATGCTCGGTAGTCAATACACATACGATAAGTATTATTCTTTTTCTTGACTAAGAGTACAGGTGCACCGAATGGGAAACTGCTAGGTCGAATTAAGCCTCTATTTAGTAATTCTTCAACTTGACTCTGGATTTCTTTTTGCTCTATTTGATTGTGTCTATATGGTGCTTTGCAAGGTGGTTGTGTGCCAGGAATTAAATCAATCTTATGGTCTTCTGATCGTGAAGGTGGTAAACCTGGTGGTAGGTCTTCTGCAAAACAGCCCTTAAAATATGCAAGAAATTCCTTATGCCTAAGATGCATATGATTTTCCTTTGCTTGCAATTCATTCACCCAAATGAGATACGATTTAGTATTCTTGCGTAGTGCACGTTTTGCTTGAGTATGCGAAAGCAGTGGAAAAACATTAGATGCATGCATACCATATAATGTAATAGATTTTCCTTGAAAATTAATATTCATTGTGTGCGTGGAATAATCTATATTTGGATTATGCTGGTGTCTCCAAGGCATTCCTAAAATAATGTCGCTTGACTGTAATGGGACAACTAAGAAATTTCTTCTTTCAATATATGAACCAATTTGAATCTCTAAATCTTGTACTTCTTGTGTGCCATTGTACCTAGTGCCTAAAAATGCAGCTTTTATGCGATAATGCATAGGTATTGTATGTAATTTCAATTCCTTTACCAATTTTGCTGAAATAAAGTCATGAGTACTACCGTCATCATGCAAGATAGTTCTTTCCTTTCCATGCACCAAACATTTTATAGTCAACAATGAATGTGGAGTAGGCATACCTGGTAAAGTGTCGGAAGTAGTAGTAGGATCATCCTCATCTTCAGTGAAATCTGGCATATCCTCTTGCTCGTCTTCATCCATGGCTCCAAGATAGTTGATATGTGCTGGTGGCTTCTTTGAATGACAATTTGCTGCGAGATGCCATGGCTGGTGACATTTATAGCATACTATTGGCTTGGCTTTGGTTACATTATTTGCAATGGCTGGAAGTCTGGATACATTTGGATTTGCTTGTGGAATAGGCTTTGGATTTGGATTAACAGTGGATGGTAATGCAGGTGGTTTAGCCCAATTCTTGCGGAAAGATGGTGATGAGAAACGACCTGGATTAAACCTTCTAAAATTGGAATTGAATTGTTTAGATCCATAATTACCGTTAGCTTGGAATTGCTGTGGTCGTCTGTCTCTTCCGCGTAACTTATCTTCAGTGTCGTGAGCTAAGGAGATGTAGTCTTCAAGGGTAGCAGGCTTGAACATGTTCACTTCAGCGTAGTAATGTCCAAGAAGTCCAGACATATACTTCCGCTTATGTGTCGTCTCTGGTACGTCTTCAAGCATGCGTAGCTGTAGGAGTGCATTCCAAAAACGCTCTGTATACTGTGGAATAGGCTCACGATCCCGTTGTTGAAGTAAATCCCATTGCTTGATAGCCTTCTCATGAAATTGCGGTGGAAGGAAATTCTGCATGAACTTCCTCTTGAAATCTTCCCAAGTAGCAGGACATTCTATGCTCTTGCATACTACAGTCCACCAAAGTGATGCTCTGTCTATCAAATGATTAGTAACACACTTGATTTTATCTTTTTCTGGATAAGTTTCCTCATGGAAATAGTCATCAAACTGGCTAAGGAATGATAAAACAGTCTTTTCTTCTCGTATGCCATTGAAAGTGCGAAATTTGAAACTTTGTTTACTTATCTTTGATTCCTTGCGAATGGTTTGTGCTTCAAGAGTGGCGTCGATGGTACGGCGAATCAAATCTTCAGCTTGAGGTTCTTCTTTGTCGGTGGATGTTCTTTGTAATTTTGTCAATTGCGCTTGTAATGCTTGCCTAGCCCTTCGCTCTTCTTCCAGTTGTAGCATGATTAGATCCAGCTTTTGTTCCATGGTAGGCTCAGGTAAGTCGTCTTCAGCCATAGGATCATCCATATGTGGGGTAGTCATCCTGTAAAACTCAATAAACCTTTCTCACTCAAAATCAGGTTAGCGGAATGAGCGTAGCTCAAATTTAGGGTTACAAGGCTATGTATTTTTGGGTATTTCTTTGTCTATTTTTAGAAAATCTGCAATATTTCTGTCTTCGTTTGCTGAAAGTACTTCATCGAACTCGTAGATAGGTAGAACACCTTGCCACGAACAACTTTCCAGTTCAGAGTTTTTGCATAGGGACAAGTCTTCTAGGAGTTTTGAGCACTAGTCAGTTCTGACTCCAGTTGACCTGTCCGACTTGCAAAGTTACAGACTTAGCCGACTTGCAGAGTTGCAGACTTGCAGAACTTAGACCGACTTGATGAACTTGCAGGACTTGATTCCAATCGACTTGCTGAACTTGACTTCCGGTGCGCAGGACTCGAAGTTTAGTGACTTGATTGCCTTGTATGATTTGACTTAATTGTTTAGCTTTGACTTAAGTAATTAAGCTTAATAGCTTAATGAATGAACAGGCGGCATCTGATTTCGTGGGGGGGGGGGCGTTTTTTTGTCTGCGCGGAATTTTTGGAAGCTCCTCTTGCAGCTCGATGTGAAATTATGAAGCTTAATAAGCTTCTTAAGCTTTCTCTTAAGCTTATTGAAAGAAGTAATGATAAAAACAATGAAGCTTATCTCTGGTTTTCAATGACTTGATGAAGGAGGTAGATGCGTGGTCCTTCGCCTGCAGAGCTTGGTCCTTCGCGATCTGACAGTAGAAACAGGGGTTCTTGATTGCCAAAAGTCTGCCTGTATCGACGGTTCGCGACGAGATTGACTGTAGAGCCCGATCGTTCCTAGAGCTCCGCCTTCGCCCAAGATTGGTAGCGATTGGAAGCTCTTGATCTCAGCTCCGCTCTGATACCATTGGTGCGCAGATCGGACGCAGTATGCTCACGTAGTGAATCTCGGAAGGTCCCCAAGAACAATGAACTCTATCTTTTTGCACAAAAAACAATGTAAAAGCATGAACGACAAGAAGCAAGAGAAATTGGGTTCAATCTTCCCCCATGCCTTGTGTGAGCGCTTCACAAAGCATGTATTTCATGTATATTTCCATCTTCATGCTCAATAATAGCCCAATTTACAAAAATATGACAAGCTTTTAGCTTTTGAGTTTGCTTTCTACAAAAATAGGAAATAAAGCTAATGGACGGTGCCCATAGAGTCTGGCACGCCCAATCTCAATGTCCAAAATAGAAATAACATATCCGTGCGCATAGGCGCATACAAAATAATAATCAATAATCAATGTCTCAATAGACATAACAAAATATAGGCGTGGCGCCTATCAAAATATAATCCAAAGGTCGAATACTCGCTAGACTCCAATGCTTTCCTCTGCCAACCACTGCTGCTATCTCTACACATCAACTGAAGCATTCACAATTGTTAGTAAAATAATACAATTAAATCGACAAAAGTGAATACCTAGCAGTCTTTAGCAACATAAATAAATCAACAGGTTAGAAATAAATCCTAACCTTAATTTATTACGAGTGCGCACTCTAAACTCATAAACGTTTATTAATTTAATATGCATTTTGTGGAATCACCCGCTATGGAATCACCCATGTACACACTAAATTAATGAAACGCCTGAAAAGGACAGGCGTCCCCATCAACTTCTCGCACAAAGAATCCTCTTTGTGTATGAGCCCCGGTCATCTAAGTTTACGGAATCCACCGTAAAACCTCACGGAATCCACCGTGGCACGGAATCCACCGTGGAATATGCCTCCTGGCATCAGTAGTAGTAGTTTTCTTGTTTGTTGTTATTGTAGTAGTAGTAATAGTAGTAGTTTTTTTTTTTCTTGTTTATTGTTGTTTAGTTTTCTTATTTGTTGTTTTTGTAGTAGTAGTAGTAGTAGTATTTAATTCTTTTATTGTTTGTTGTAGTAGTAGTAGTTGTTGTTGCTTTTTTTTCTTTTCTTGTTTATTGTAGTGGTAGTGGAGTAGTAATGGTAGTATTACAGAGAGATGTTTTGTTAAAGGAAATGAGAGGGAGAGGAAGAAAAAGAAAGAAGGAACGAGAGAGAGGGAATAAACATACAACATAATAAACACTACAAGGATATCAGGCCATAGCGAAGCCGATTAATGACGACAAATAGTGGCGTTGCTACGTAAATAACGATGTAAATAGCGATGGTACCCAGAGAAAAAAACGCGAGCCAAAATCCAAGCACGTTTCATTTAGCGCATTCACGAAAGTTTTCGAGAGGGAGGGCGATTGTTTGGCTGAGAGGAAGAGAAAGAGAGGAAGAAGGCTTCTCACCGCCACCGCCGTGGCCATCGTTGTTTGCAAAGAAGAGGAGGTGTATGGAGGGCAAAGAGGAGCCGCCCTTCTTCGAGTCTTTACGGTGAGTGCATTCTCTCTCTCTTTTACTTTTTTTTTGTATAATTTGTGTATATTGAGAGGGAGAGAAAATGAGAGAGAAAGAGAAGGAGAGGGAGGGGGAGGAAATGAGAGAGGGAGAGGGAGTGAGAGTGCATTCTTTCTCTTTTACTTGTTTTTTGTATAATTTGTGTATATTGAGAGAGGGAGAGGAAATGAGAGAAAGAGAGGGAGAGGGAGGGGGAGGGGGAGGAAATGAGAGAGGGGGAGGGAGGGAGAGAGAGAGAGAAAAAGAAAGATGGAGAGGGAGAGGGGGAGGAAATGGGAAAGGAAGAGGGAGGGAGAGAGAGGGGGGAGGGAGGAAATGAGAGAGGGAGACATTAAACATAATAGGGAAATGAGAGAGAGAGAGAGAGAGGAAATGAGAGAGGGAGAGGGAGAGAGAAGGAGACATTAAACATAATAGGAAAATGAGAGAGGGAGAGAGAAAAAGAGAGAGGGAGAGGGGGAGGAAATGGGAAAAGAAGAGGGAGGGAGACATTAAACATAATAGGAAAATGAGAGAGAGGGAGAGGGAGAGGGAGGAAATGAGAGAGGGAGAGGGAGGGAGAGAGAGAGAAAGAGAGGGAGAGAGAGAGAGGGAAAGAAAATGGGAAAGGAAGAGGGAGGGAGAGGGAGAGAGAGAGAAAGAGAGGGGGAGGGAGAGGAAATGAGAGAGGGAGAGGGAGGGAGACATTAAACATAATAGGAAAATGAGAGAGGGAGAGGGAGAGGGAGAGGGAGGGAGAAGAAATGAGAGAGGGAGGAGAAAAAAAATGAGAGAATGAGAGGAGAGAGAAAAAGAGAAAATATATTAAACATAATAGAAAAAGAGAGAAAGAGAGGGTGAGGGTGAGGGAGGGAGAGGAAATGAGAGAGGGAGAGGAAGAGAAGGAAATAAGAGAGGGAGAGGAGAGAGAAAAAGAAATGAGAGAGAGAGGAGAGAGAAAAAGAGAGAAAAATCATTAAACCTAATAGGGAAAGAAAGAAAGAGAGGGTGAGGGTGAGGGAAGGAGAGGAAATGAGAGAGGGAGAGAAAGAAAGAAAAGGAAATAAGACCTTACAATAAGCTCATCCTAGGCTCATAAGGGTTAGGCTGATCCTAACAAACCTAAGGGATATATGGCTAGAGAACCCTAGCACACTTGTGCTTCCTAGCATTATGTTCTTCCTGCAAAGAGACCTCTCATACATGGGGCTTGTCCTAGCCTCCACCATGCAAGTATACAATGAAGGCAATCAGCCTATCAGTTAGAAAAACATTCATTTTTCATAACGTAAATCCAAAAATAACTTTGGATATTTCATAAAAATCAATCTCTTCTTAAAAAGATAAATACAAAAAACCAAAACAGCATCATTCATCATCGATGGAGGAGGGAGAGTCGTACAGGAGGACGAGGAGGTTGAGGGCTTTGTGGGGGTTGCCTAGGAGGTGGCTCTCGATCACCCTCACCGGGAAATGAGGGAGGTGAGCCTCCATAAATGTACTTCTCTATTACTGATGTTGGTGGTATCTTGCATGACTCTGAGGGGAGGGAAGTGATAGCCTATGTGTCCTGTATGTCACATATAAAGATTGCATGATTCCCTTCAAGTACCAAAAAAATGGTTTGTGGCAAGAGGTGGTGCGGGTAGTACATAGAAGGTACCCTAATCCCGAGAATTCACGATTCTCAGATGATTGGGGATGGTCAAAGGTGAGGTCAAAGGTGAGAGACGCGCTTCATAACAAGAGGTCTCACCTTATGACGTGCGCCAAGGAGTCACTGCGGAGACAAGAGCAGGGTCACCCTGGATATGGCCAACCACCTAATTGCCACTGTAGGGAATGGAAAGAGGCCAAGAAACGAGCATCAGAGAAAATGACAAGTCACTAGCATGCAGAGGCACGACGTATCTAGATGGCAACCATGGGATCGTTGCATTATGGATCGGGTGACAGGGAGACATGGGAGGCTGAGTTTGTAAGTATTATTTTATTTTTAAAAAAAATTAAAATTTGTAATTTGTTTCACTTTATTATGTAGTGTGTTCTAATATGTTGTATGTTCAAATTGTTTTGTAGTATCATATCATTGATAGGATACCTACTCCTAGAGAGGTAGGCTACCATCGAGGGCATACCGGGCGTCCACTTGACAACATTTCTACGAGGAGGGACTCATCATGGAGGAGCAATATAATCGTGCCATGAGGATTCCACCACCAGAAGAGGTATGTTTTATTTTTTACATGAAAAGTATAGGTAACTCTAATTTATTGTTTGTAATGGTATTTTTATATCTTAATCCTTTGTGTAGGCGAACCCTAATGCAGTTGAGGATAGCGAAGGGGAGACTAGCAATAGTGGTGGCGGCACAGGCAGCGGCACAAGCAGCGGTGGTGGTAGCGATGATGATGTCTCTTCTGAGGAGATGTAGAGGAACCCCATGCATGCATGCCTCCCCTTGGCTTGTAATTTTCATTTTTGATATGTATTACTTCCAGCTAGTGCTTGTGACCATGACCATGCTTGAGGTCACAAGCACTAGAACTCATTATGTAAAAACGTTTCATCTATATATATGAAATTTCGTATTCTACATACATTGTTTTGTTTTCAGTACAAAAATCTTCGAAATAATCTTTCTCTGTTTTTTCTAAGCATACAATTTAATGTTGATGGGGGAAAAAAAACCAGAGAGCATGTGACTTGCAACTCTCTATTTTGTGCGTCTAAATTGCAGGATAAATGTGCGTCTATTCTCGTAAAAAACTTGCAGAGTAAACACTTTTTTAGATGCGTAGATATACGCGTGTATAGACGCACAATATGAATATATCCACTTTTTTATAAATATGAATATATATTTACGTAGTGCGTCAATACACGCGTCTATATGGGCGTGTAACTCTGACTATAAGCGTGCTTTTAGATGTGAAATTGTAGACGCAGCAGTAGACGCGCTAATAAATGTGCCCGATATTTTTTATCACTGTTCAAATATTGCGTCTATAAGCACATCTATGGAGCCTTTTTGTTGTAGTGGTAGACAAAATGGAAAACGATGAAAGTCCTGTCGTTCAAGATCATGAGGCATATCTTAATCAGCGTGTTCCATGTCCTTGCTCTCAATGCAAGCTGGCAATTAGAAGAAAACGTCGATTGTCTATAGAACACGTACGACGATTTGGCGAGTTTCAATTTGAGATAATTGATGAGGTGATTGCGGATTTTCAGCAAACGGGAAGAAAAGTTAATATTAATCATGCATTGTACTCCCAATCTAATTGAATACCATATACAATAAGATTTGGTCTAGTTGGCAAATTTTCAATCCAGGGAGGTGACGTCTCGTCCCAAGGAGAAGTGCACCCTTTTCGGCCAATTAGAACAGTTCGTGGGTATGTAATGGATGGAGTGCATGAGCCAATCCACCACTTACAAGGTCAATCTATACCGTCAATGCTACAAGAGACAGGCAGCCTTCCAGACCTACCTACAATCTTGGAGCCTGAGATGGAGGCAATAATCGATGCATTGATTCCCATGGATGTCGAGACTTCTAATCCACTTAGAGAGGAAGCATCCATATCATTATATGATGGGTGTTAAGTATCTTGCCTGAAGACATTGCTTGTACTCTTAAGTGTGTAAGCAAAATACGGGTGGAGCGATGCGAGTGTGATCGAGTTGTTCAGGTACCTTGTATATACGATTCGTTGATTTCTTTTTGACACTATTATTAAAAATATTTGTTTCAAGGTGTTTTATGATTTTTTTTCAGGTTATTGAAATATCATATAATACCACCTACATATACCATGCCCGAGTCTTGTGATGATGCACATGTTTTATAAAAGCTTGGCATGGACTACAATAACATCCATGCATGTATCAACGATTGCAGACTGTTTCGAGGAGAATACAAGACTATGGAGACATGTCCAAAGTGTGGTGCTCACAGGTATCAATAGGACTTACAAGGACAAACCATCCCTCAAAAAGTTCTCAGACACTTTTCACTTATCCCCCGCATAAACAAAATGTTTCATACGTCCAATATGGCGAGCTTGACAATATGGCATGTGCAGAATAGGTCCACGGATGGAGTTCAACGAATATCAGCGGATTTACGCGCATGGAACCACATTGACTCTACCTTCCCACGCTTTGATTGAGAGCCAAGAAATCTTCGGCTTGGTCTTGCAATGGATGGCGTGAACCCATTCGGTCTGCGCTCAACTTCTTAAAGTGTGTGGTCTATAGTCCTTATCAACTACAATATCCCTCCATGGCTTTCTACAAAGAAAGGACATCTCATCCTTAGCTTACTCGTCCGCGACCGCTACAAAGTCAAAAATATGGATGTGTGTCTTCATCCATTAGTCGATGAGCTTAAGATTTTGTGGAAGGAGAGGGCCACCGTGCAAGATATGAGCAAGCGTGATGGTCGACAGTCTGCCAATATTCGAGCCATTCTCATGTGGACGATGCATGACTTTTCGGGATTTCGAGAGTGCTCAGGTAAATAGGCTTCTATTCTCATTGGTAATATCTATATTTTATCTCACTCAAGCTTGTAGTCACTGGGTCATGATATTGGAACATGTATGTTTACCTCAGGTTATCGTGCATGTCCATTGTGCGGGCCACAATTAGATTCCCGAAGGTCACCAACCATGAAGAAGATGGTATATCAAGTGTTACAACTATATATATCATCTCTCACTTGACTTGGGTATCACCTATATATACTAACTCTACATCAATATGAATCATTCTTTGGGAGCATGTCTTGTGTATCTCTCTCGTACTCTCTCTCTCTCTCAACATGGTATCAGAGCTATAGATGCGTAGTAACAACAAGGAAGATAAGTTGTTTCATTGTTTATACTTGATTGAATTCTTTTCACAAGTGATAATTTGATACATGAACTTGTTTAAATTATAAATATTAGTTAATTTTGTCGTTCTCTAGAATCCTGTCAAAACCGCTTGTCAATCGGAGTTCTGGATCAAAAGTTATGATAGTTCAGGATTCAAGACAGCAATTTTACTCGAATCTGCGATTCTTTATTTAAAACTGTAATTCTAATTACAGTTCGTTAATCCCCAATTACAGTTCGTTAATCGCTCGTCTTCGATAATGACATTGATTACGACAAGCAAACATCTTGCTATTTTTAGCGATGTTTTATTATCGTTCATGTTCTTTGCTCAATTGAAATAGCACTTTTCTTATACACGTCATCTTGTCTTGCACGTTACGTCTCTCTATTTCGGACTTTCTTTTTAGTCACTCAATACTTTTCGTCGTTCTTACATGCATCTCCCTATTTTGATTGTCACGCATCTCAACTGCGCTCGTCTTGTTCATGGTTTGCAGATTCTGCGATCTCATCTTATTTGTTTTCTCTCGGCTGCGCAAGTCCTGCATCGTAATATGCGATGAAACAATCCGTTTCAGTTTCCTTAAGCTGACGTTTGTCAGACCTAGGGTCTTCTAACTTTTATTATTTTCTCAGGGATAAACCCTAGTTCTTATTTTTCGGTTACAATTTTACTGGCCCGATATTCAGGGAATATGGACACGTATTTAAGGTATAGATGTTTCTTGGAATTTTACTTCATTCCCAACGAATATTTCACAGCATTTTTAATTTGGTTAACTCTAGAAGGTAATTTCGAGATTACTTCCGTATGATTTGCTATCTACGTGTCAATTGACTTTTCAATCTTTATACTTCATCGATTTGAGGTTAGGTAAAATCCAACTAATCTTTCCTTTTCTTTGCGAACAAACTCATGCTAAATAAGCAATCTTTCCCTTGCTAAGTTATGCACTTAGCAATGATAACTTCCTAGAGTTTAAGCATCGCAAGAATCCTTTCATGATTTGCACTTTCCATGATGATTTGTTGTAAAGAGGAATAGGGGTTAATGGTGCAAGATGCAGTTTATATCTTCCAGACTTAACCGAAGTAAACTGCTTTAGTGGGTAAATAATCTTGCTCATAATTCATTTCAATGCATAATACTTTTTGAAGGAAAACTATGTGTATACTTTATTTATTTTGCATGTTTAATTAAATTAAATTCCTTCATCGTAAATAACTAGGACAAAATATATATCTTATCCCTAACAATTCATCTTGCATGTTTGAATTAAAATCGATATAAAATTACAAAGGAAAAACCTGGTTTTGGGGTGAGATATCCACATGGATACCGGGAGATGACCCTCCCGCAGCTACTCCTTGGACTTTCTTAGGTGGCATCGCAGTTGTAGTCCTTCGAATATGGAAGTAGCTTTACACTCCTTTTCGGAATTCCACCGTCGCTTCAATACTCTTCTTCTCTTTTTTCAAGGCAAGGAATCGTTAAGGGATTAACCACGAGAAGGGGGTAGTAAGACCTTTAAGGTCTTAATTTCATCGGGAGGGCAAGGTTTACAAGGCCTAGAGAAAAAGCCCTATAGGAATTTATACACGGTGAAAAGGGTGTGTGTGACTGTGGTTTCAAAAACATATGAAGGCCTTGGGAGATCTTTGGACATGCAAGAGAAGGGTATAGGAAGGGAGATTCTTGGAGAGATTTTTAGGACACGGGGTGGAAAAGGCTTAGGGGTTTAAAACCGGGGTGAAAGGGTAAAAGGGGAAAGGTGAAGGGTGAAGGGCTTATAGCATGGGGTTTTTAGGTGGGAATTTCAAGAACAAGGGATTAAGGTGGTAATTTCAAAAAAAAGGAAACTTGGGTGGAAGTTGCAAGAAGAAGGGAACTTACGTGGAACTTGCGAGGGAATGGGTGCTTAAATCTCGGTGGGGGGGGGGGGGTATAAACCCACTTGGATAAGGCTTGTGGAAGCCCACAAGAAAGGATTAAGGGGCTTGCAATATGAAAGGGCTTATAGGACCCTAAGGCATTCTAAGGGGGAAAAGACAATGGGGAGGATTTTTAAATCCCGGGGTGGCCACATGGACACAAGCCTTAAGGGAGCCCCCTTATGGAAGCTTCCAAGGAAGCTTCTATACCTCAGAAGCTTACGTGGAACTTGAAAGGAAATTTTCAGATTAATGTCGGGGGGGGGGGGGGGGGGGGGGGGGGGGGGGAGGAGGGGGTACTTCTATTCATGACGAGGAGGATTTTTTTATGGCGGGAGCGCCAATTGTGTTGATTGGTTGGCGGCAGGGCGGCTCCAATAGTTCAGTGGCGGTGCCCTTCGTGCTCTACGGTAGCGATGTCGTCACTCTCTCCTTCCCTCACGGCAGTTAGGCGGTGTTTTGGCATTAGGCGGCAACATTTTCTTCGTCTTCTATCCTTCCTCCTCTTCCTGGTAGCATGCGGTCCTCCCTCAATTATATAGGGGAGGGGAGGGAATCCTCCCTCTCAAACGTGTCCATACGCATGGCTGTGAAGCCGAGCAAGCTCTAGCGAGGAGCTTGCTGGCTCTTCTATTCCCTTTCCCCCTTCTAGCTCGATCGTCGCGGACAGGAGGATAAGAGAAAAAAATTTCCCCTTTAACCTTAATAGGAGGTGAATTTGATATATTACATTCTCTCCCCCTTAGAGGAATCGAGATGTCCTCATCTCGAGATAAACAAGGGATATTGATGGTTGAGAGTGCCTTCATCTACCCAAGTGGCATCCTCTTCGGGATACTCTTTCCACTAGACAAGGCATTCTCTCAAAGTTCTGGATCTTAACTGTCTCTCCCTAGCATCTAAGATCCTATCAGGCCTTAGTTCAAGGACTCCTTGACTAGGCATTATAATTTGTTGGTCATCAAGTACATGGTTAGGGTTGGGTACATATTTTTTCAATAGGCTGATATGAAATACATTGTGAACCTTTAGGTTCTCAGGGAGTTGCAATCTATAAGCATTGGATCCTAGGCATTTGAGGATTTTGTACGGCCCACAATACCTTGGACTTAGCTTCTTGCAATCTCCTAAGGATAGAGAACTTTTTTTAGGGCGTACGCGAATGAAGACCATGTCTCCTTCTTCGAAGACTCTTTCTTGACGCTTCAAATCCGCGTATGCCTTCTGTCTATCCTTGGCCGCTTGTATGTCCTATCTTATTGACTTTATTTGATCATCCATGTCTTCCAGCATCTGTCTTGAAGCTTCAACCCTTAAGGTTGGATCGGAAAAATTTAGGGGACTCCGACAGTCATGACCATACAATGCTTGGAAAGGGGTCATCTGGATGCTTTGCTGGTAGGAAGCATTGTATGCAAATTCTACCAAAGGTAAGTATTGAATCCACCTCTTCGGTTCTCGAGAGCAGTATGCCCTAAGCATATCCTCGATGACTTGATTTACTCGCTCTGTTTGGCTATCCGTTTGGGGATGGTAGGCGGTGCTAAAACAGAGTTGAGTCCCAATAGCTTCAAAGATAGCTCTCCAAAAGTGTGATGTGAAGAGAGAATCTCGATCACTAATGATTCTTCTGGGTAAACCATGTAGCTTGAATATCTCCTTGATAAACAATTTTGTAATGTCGGAGGCTTTATAGTTTGTCTTTACTGGAATAAGGTGTGCAACCTTGGTAAGCATGTCAACCACAACCATGATGGAGTTGTATCCTCCCTGGACTTGGGGTAGGCCTACAACAAAATCCATACTAATGAATTCCCATTTCATTTGGAGAATGTCAAGCGGTTGCAGTTTCCCTGGCATCATGACATGTTCGGCCTTGATACGTTGGCAAGACAAACACTCAGTGACATATTTGAGAACGTCACCTTTGAGCCTCTCCCAATGGTAGCTCTTCCTAACTGCATTTAGAGTTTTAGCATAGCCAGAATGTCATGTGAAAGGAGAATCATGAGCTTCCCACATTATCTTCTGCTTAAGTGACTGGCTTGCTGGTATACACAGCCTTGTTTTGTAGTAGACAAGTCCATTATCAATGGAAAATTCATGATACTTAGCTTGCAACCTTTGATTCTGATCCTTGATAGAGATCTCCTTTAGCATTGATTGGTAGGCCAAATCATGGCATGCTTCTTCTCTAGCTAACTCAAGTATAGGGTTGTTTGGCATAGATACATTTGTAGCTAGAGATCTGGCCATTGATGGATTCTGCAAGATTAGGGAATTTAGGAATGCCTTGCGACTAAGTGCATCGGCAACTACATTCTCTTTCCCTGGTCGGTACTTGATTTCAAAGTCATATTCCTCCAACACTTCAATCCATCGACGTTGCCTCATGTTGAGCTCGTTCTGGGTAAAGATCCATTTGAGACTCTTATGGTCGGTTACTAGAGTAAACTTGTTACCCAACAAGTAGTGTCTCCAAAGCTTTAGAGCATGGATGACAACTAGTAATTCCAGATCATGCGTAGCATAATTCCTTTCATGACTCTTCAATTTCCATGATGAGTACACTATTGCGTGACCTTCCTGCATAAGTACACACCCCAAGGCAAGAATGCTTGCATCAGTTACTACCTCGAATTCCTTATTGAGGTCTGGAAGTTTTAGAATAGGTGTTGATACCAAACTTTGCTTCAATCTGTCGAAACTATTTTGTTCGAGAGTTGACCATGTAATGGAAGTCTGCTTCTTCAGTAAATCTATCAGAGGTGCTGCAATCAAAGCATAGTTTTTGATGAAGACCTTATACCATCCTTTCAATCCAAGAAAGCTACGTATCTCTTTGACGGATACTAGTGTTGGCCACTCAAGCACATCTCTGACCTTGGTTGGGTCCACTGATATTCCTTTTGATAATATTATGAATCCCAGATATTCAATCTGATGCTTGAAGAATGCACACTTTTTCATTTTAGCATATAGCTTATGTGACCTCATTGTCTTAAGGGAAATCCAAAGTTGAGGTTCATGATCTTCTTCCTGTTTAGAATAGACTAAAGTGTAACCGAAGAAGACAAGCACGAAATCATCAAGATATGGCCTAAAGATGTCCTGCATTAACCTATTGAAGGTGGCAGGTGCATTCGTAAGCCCGAATGACATAACTAGGAACTCAAAGTGCCCATATCTTGTATTGAAGGCCGTCTTTGGGATATCTTCTTCCTTGATTCTTATCTGATAATAACCTGACCTGAGATCAATCTTGGAGAAGATCTTCACACCCTGAAGACGATTAAGAAGCTAATCTATTCTAGAAATAGGATACTTGTTCTTGACTGTTGATTGATTCAACCCTCGGTAATCAATACATAGTCGAATATCTTTCTTTTTCTAGAATAGTACTGGAGCTCCCCATGGTGAATTGCTAGGCCGGATGTAGCCCTGATCTAACAGTTGCTTAAGTTGTTCCTTCAACTCAATTGCTTCTGGTATGGACATTTTATAAGGTCTCTTTGCAATTGGTGCATCTCCAGGTACTAACCTAATTTCATGATCCACTTCTCTTTGAGGCAGAAGTTCAGTCATCTCTTCAGGGAATACGTCCGCATATTTCTTTAGCCAAGAAGGTCCTTCATGAGACTCTTGCTTTTGATCTAATTTGTTGAGTTTGATCAAGTAAACAGGTAATCCTTTTCTGACTCCTTTTATGATCCGAGATACTTTGGCCAAATGGATTCTTGGCACTCCTACCTCACCTTGAGTTGTGACTAATTCCCTTTCAGAGTTTCAAAAGGAAACTTGACCCTTTCCACAGTGAATGTGGGCATCGTTGGGCCTAAGCCAATCCATTCCGAGTAGACACTCATGGATACCTAAATTCATGACTCTGAATTTAACCGAAGTCTTCTTTCCTCCCAGAAATAATTCCACCTTAGCAGTTTGCCTGGTACAAGTAACCTCACGACCATTTGCGAATTCCACAAGTAGGGTAGGTGCTTCTACTGTGGCTATTCCTAATCTTTTTGCACATGCTGGTGAGATAAAGAAATGTGTACTGCCACAATCAATCAAGGTCTTGAAACTTTTACCTTGATAGTCCGACGGTGTTTGAATCACCGAGAATTGGCGATTCAGCTTTTTTTTGTGTAAAGCGGCATGGACTGTCGCTCTTTCGAATTCCGCTTCCATGGTCAGATCTTCTTCTTCCCCTTCTTCACACATTTGCCTATTGGCAATGCAAGCGGTTCTTCCTCTTCCTCAGGTAGCGGTTCCTTGACCACGGCCTGTTCCTTGGAAAGGCGCTTAGCGATGTCCTCCGCCGAGCTTGGGACATTACCTCTTGAAGTGACTGGGTTTGTTGCAGTGGAACTAATGGAGGTTTCGGCCATTACTTTGAGTAGGAACAAAGTTGTTAACATTATTCGTCCTTGATTTCTTTCTTTGTCCCTGATTATGACCTTGAACTCTCTTCATTTGAGGTCTGAATGCTCCTCTGTTCGGGTCATTATAAGACCAACTTTTGTTACCCCTTGGTCTAGCTTGCACCTCCTGAATTATAGGCGCCGCTCGAATAAGTGCATCCTGAAGATCTGATGGACGCATAGATTCGAGATGGGTATTTACTGGTGGATTTAAACCCGCACAAAATTTGGACACCTGGTGTGTCATGTCCATCTCTGGCCCATACTTTAAAAGTGAGACGAATTTAGAGTAGTATGTGTCAAGAGTGAGCCCTAGCTGTTTTAGCTCGTAGAACTCATTCATTTTTTGTGTGCGATATGTAGGTGGTAAGTATCTTCCCTACACGACTTTCTTCACCTTCTCCCAGGTAATGGATCCCTCTGCAATCCCTACACCATTGCTTCCACCAAAGTCTAGCTTCGTCAATGAGCTTTAACTTGGCGAGCATAGCCTGATTGGCGGGTGCAGTACCGGCTACTTCGAAGTAATCCTCCATGGATTCAATCCAAATTTTAGCATCAGCCTAGATGAATCTGCCTCTCCTGTTAAACTCAGGTGGCTTAATCTGCTTGAGAAGGAACTTCTTCTCCTGGATCACAGCAGTACTTGATGTAGGAGGTGAATTAGGAACCTGTACCTGGGGTTTTGCTTGAATAAAGGTTTTATTACGTTATTATATGATAATCGATGTTAGTTTATATTACAATTTTAATTCAGCTATCTCGTAACAATGTAGTTACTTAACTTTTTATCAACTCTTATGCACAGCTAGACATTGATAAAAAGAAGTCTTTATTTGTATTTATATGGGCATAGCCCTTTCGAATACAATGTTTCATGTGATGATAAGCCAATTGTTACATTTAGTTTGGGGAGAACAACATTGTATTGCATTTTTCTACAGGAACTGTGTAATAATAAGGGTTTGGGTCATGGATCTTCAGGAATCGATAAGTCATTGGAAGTTCAGGATATCCTTTCCGCTGGAATCCATACTTCTCATGGCAGCCCAACACTTTGATCCTGTCGGCGGGGATTACACGGGTTACTTCCTCATATACATATGAGTTCATTTCAACCCTACGACCTTGAATATGAAAAGTCAAATTTATGTGAGCTTTCACAAAAACGAACAGCTTCACGACTTTCAGGTCTTCCAACCACTTGATCCTCTTTAGGTTGGTCTGTAGATAAGCAAACCGGTGGGTAGCTATATAGTAGATTCTTGAAGCACCGGTCCATCTTCGTTCCATGTACAAAGGTGATGGATTATAGATCTGCTCTAGGATGTTCATCATCTCAACCCTTTGTCGATAAAGCGGAGAATGCATTGCAGTCATAAACATGACTCGAAATACCAAGAACTTGCTCCACGCTTCGTAATTCTGCAAGACAGCATTGAAGGTAAGGAAATATTTGGACAGCAATATTTACTTTACTTCATTTCATTGAGATTTTATAAAAACAATTCCGTTGTTGGTCGGCTCTGATACCAACTGTAACATGTCCACTAGTATTATCCAGGATACATCTTAGGAGTCCATCAGAAGGATGTCTAGAAAGCTCCGCCCGGCACTCCCATGGAATGTTATGGGATTTGCGATCTAGGGCTTCTCGCGTCTGCCACGTATCAGAAGTATTCTGGCCGTTCCCACTTAGGATCGACCGGAATTAGGGTTTTCCTGATTGGTCATTACCTAACAACACCTAGCGTCGGACCCAAGCGAACTACTTTATGCAGAAACGCCAGGTCCAAAGCGGATCCACGCTGCACTTGGTTCAAGGAGAATTAGAAACGAGAGGGATGCAAAGCTGAACCTCTTTGCCATAAGGCATAGTCCCATTCCGTTTCCCTAAAACAACGTAAATCGGGTATAACTCTAGGTCAACACTTTCGTTGTTCATGTCTTTTGACGATCATTCCGCTATTCTTCGAGATTTGAGAAAAGTTCCCGGCCAACCGAGACCACCCAACTATAGCACAAACGCATGGCCTATCCTCTGCACTTTCCTCGGTTTGTTTTAGTTATGTAATTATCTAACACATTAATTGAACATGTAACAATCAGCTTCTTTAATTAATTTGTTAAGCACTGGTTCTTTCACGTAATCTTATCACATGACATAGAAAAACAATATCAAACAAGTTCTTTATTAACATATCATCATATTTATCTTTGAAATGCAAGGAGTTCCGCCCGTAGGCTTGTCCATAATCCGCCCGAAGGCTATCCAGTAACCCACAGGGATCACTATTCCAAGTTTCCGCCCGTAGACTAGTATGCGGGCCTCGAGATCCAATCCCGAGTCACGTTAGCCTCTTGTGCAGGACTCGGAAGGCGAGGGATTTATGGCGAGAGCCCCCCTGGCACCCAAGCGTCCTCCTGCTCCAAGTAGTGCTCAACGGAGAGACCTCTCGCGGCGGGTTCGGTCAACGTTCCCGGCGCGGTCAACAACCCCCTTGGTTAGGGTCAGGCAAGCAGTCGGGGGTAACTGAAGCTGCCTCTCCCTTCAGGCCTTCAACCTAAAGTATGGATATTCATTTAATTTGTAATTCATAAATCAAACAGTGCTCTAAAATCTCTAGCAAGCACAAACGTTTCCATTAATCGATCTTGTTGTTGGCAAACTGCTAAGGAAGGAATCCTTCCTTTTGAATGCATCTAGCACTCGATCTGGGGTGCCTTGCAACTTGGCAAGATCCTTTATATTCTGGGTTAGGGCATACCCTATTAACCCAATTTGGTCAACCCTAAAGCTCATTGGAAACTTTAGTTTCCGGTTTTTAACCCTCCTTACTTAGAAGGATATCAAAGAATACATCCTCATGCAAGATAACTTGCGTAAGGATCTACCATACTTGTTGAAGGTATTTAACCTAGGGTCTCCTAACTTTTATTATTTTCTCAGGGATAAACCCTAGTTCTTATTTTTTGGTTACAATTTTACTGGCTCGATATTCAGGGAATGTGGACAAGTATTTAAGGTATAGATGTTTCTTGGAATTTTACTTCATTCCCAACGAATATTTCACAGCATTTTTAATTTGGTTAACTCTAGAAGGTAATTTCGAGATTACTTCCGTATGATTTGCTATCTACGTGTCAATTGACTTTTCAATCTTTATACTTCATCGATTTGAGGTTAGGTAAAATCCAACTAATCTTTCCTTTTCTTTGCGAACAAACTCATGCTAAATAAGCAATCTTTCCCTTGCTAAGTTATGCACTTAGCAATGACAACTTCCTAGAGTTTAAGCATCGCAAGAATCCTTTCATGATTTGCACTTTCCATGATGATTTGTTGTAAAGAGGAATAGGGGTTAATGGTGCAAGATGCAGTTTATATCTTCTAGACTTAACCGAAGTAAACTATTTTAGTGGGTAAATAATCTTGCTCATAATTTGTTTCAATGCATAATACTTTTTGAAGGAAAACTATGTTTATACTTTATTTATTTTGCATGTTTAATTAAATTAAATTCCTTCATCATAAATAACTAGGACAAAATATATATCTTATCCCTAACAATTCATCTTGCATGTTTGAATTAGAACTGATATAAAATTAAGAAGGAAAAACCTGGTTTTGGGGTGAGATATCCACATGGATACCGGGAGATGACCCTCCCGTAGCTACTCCTTGGACTTTCTTAGGTGGAATCGCAGTTGTAGTCCTTCGAACATGGAAGTAGCTTTACACTCCTTTTTGGAATTCCACCGTCGCTTCAATACTCTTCTTCTCTTTTTTCGAGGCAAGGAATCATTGAGGGATTAACCACGAGAAGGGGGTAGTAAGACCTTTAAGGTCTTAATTTCATCGGGAGGGCAAGGTTTACAAGGCTTAGAGAAAAATCCCTATAGGAATTTATACACAGTGAAAAGGGTGCGTGTGAGTGTGGTTTCAAAAACATATGAAGGCCTTGGGAGATCTCTGGACACGGAAGAGAAGGGTATAGGAAGGGAGATTCTTAGAGAGGTTTTTAGGACACGAGGTCGAAAAGGCTTAGGGGTTTAAGACCGGGGTGAAAGGGTAAAAGGGGAAAGGTGAAGGGTGAAGGGCTTATAGCACGGGGTTTTTAGGTGGGAATTTCAAGAACAAGGGATTAAGGTGGTAATTTAAAAAAAAAAAGGAAACTTGGGTGGAAGTTGCAAGAAGAAGGGAACTTACGTGGAACTTGTGAGGAAATGGGTGCTTAAATATCGGGTGGGCGGGGGGGGGGGGGGGGGGGGGTATAAACCCACTTTGAGAAGGCTTGTGGAAGCCCACAAGAAAGGATTAAGGGGCTTGCAATATGAAAGGGCTTATAGGACCCTAAGGCATTCTAAGGGGGAAAAGACCATGGGAAGGATTTTTAAATCCCGGGGTGGCCACATGGACACAAGCCTTAAGGGAGTCCCCTTATGGAAGCTTCCAAGGAAGCTTCTATACCTCAAAAGCTTACGTGGAACTTGGGAGGGAATTTTCACATTAATGTCGAGGGGGGGGGGGGGGGGGGGGAGAGAGGGAGGGGGGTACTTCTATTCATGACGAGGAGGATTTTTTGATCGCGGCAGCGCCAATTGTGTTGATTGGTTGGCGGCAGGGTGGCTCCAACAGTTTAGTGGCGGCGCCCTTCGTGCTCTACGGCAACGATGTCGTCACTCTCTCCTTCCCTCACGGCAGTTAGGCAGCGTTTTGGCATCAGGCGGAAGCATTTTCTTCGTCTTCTGTCTTTCCTCCTCTTCCTAGTAGCCTGCGGTCCTCCCTTAATTATATAGGGGAGGGGAGGGAATCCTCCCTCTCAAACGTGTCGATACGCATGGCCGTGAAGCCGAGCAAGCTCCAACGAGGAGCTTGCTTGCTCTTCTATTCCCTTTCCCCCTTCCAGCTTGACCGTCGTGGACAGGAGGATAAGAGAAAAAAATTTCCCCTTTAACCTTAATAGGAGGTGAATTTGATATATTACAGTTTGACTTTGTTTGATCAATGAAACTAAGAGATAAATGGATATCTAATACTTCAAGTTGAAGGCCTAAAGGGAGAGGCAGCTTCAGTTACCCCCCACTGCCTGCCTGACCCTAACCAAGGGGGTTGTTAACCGCGTCAGGAAAGTGGACCGAACCCGCCGCGAGAGGTCTCTCCGTTGAGCGCTACTTGGAGCAGGAGGATGCTTGGGTGCCAAGGGGGGCTCTGGCCATAAATCCCTCGCCTTCAGGGCCCTGCACAAGAGGCTATTGTGACTTGGGATTGGATCTTGAGGCCCGCATACTAGTCTATGGGCGGAAACTTGGATTAGTGATCCCTATGGATTGCTGGATAGCCTTCGGGCGGATTGTGGATAAGCCTACGGGCTGGACTTTTTGTATTTCAAAGATAAATATGATAACCTGTTAATAAGGAACTTGTTTGACATTGTTTTTCTATATCAAGTGATATGATTACGTGAAAGAACCAGTGCCTAACGGGCTAATTAAAGAAGCTGATTGATACATGTCCAACTAATGTGTTAGGTAATTAAATAACTAAAACAACCTGAGGAAAGTGCGGAGGATGGGCCATAGGTCCGTCCTACAGATGGGTGGTCCCGGTTGGCCGGGAACTTTTCTCAAATCATGATGGACAGCAAGAAGATCGTCAAAGAACACGAACAACAAAAGCGTAGACCTAGAGTTATGATTGATCCCGATTTACACTGTTTTAGGGGAACGGAATGCGACTAGGCCTTATGGCAGAGAGGTTGAGCCTTGCATCCCTCTCATTTCCCATTCTCCTTGAACCAAGTGCAGCATGAATCCGCTTCGGACTTGGCATTTCTGCGTAAAGTAGTTTGCTTGGGTCCGACGCTAGTTGCCGTTAGGAAATGACCAATAAGAAAAACCCTAATTCAGGTCGATCCTAAGTGGGAATAGCCGGAATACTTCCGCTACGTGGTAGACGCGGAAAGCTCTAGATTGCAAACCCCATAACATTCCACGGGAGTGCCGGACGGAGGTTTCCAGACATCCTTTTCGATGGACTGCTAAGACGTGTCCTGAAGATACAAGTGGACACGTTATAATCTTGATGCAATGCGTCAACTTACCCATAAAACTTGCATAAGTTTGAAGGAAACTTGATGTAGTGCATCACATTTGTATGATCAACATAAGGTTTCTTGAAAGTTGATGTTGTAAGATATAAAACTTACATGGAATCTTATTGTGTTATATCAAGCTTATCGTACAAGCATGCAAAATTTGAGGGGGGTTGTAGAAAGATTGATAGCATTTTGGGCTCAAAAAACAAAGTACAAAAGAGAGAAACCTACATAAATTGACCTAAAATATACTAGTATTTAGAGAAAAACAATGTAGATTTGAAGCAAATCATCAATCATAGCATGTCTAATAGGCTAGAACAACCACAATACAAAAGCTACGTTTAGAATGACACATACTTCAATCCTCAATAAGCAAATATCTACCAATTTGTGTTTTGGTTGTAGTTGGAATGGGGATCCAATAACATTTAAGATCCTCAACATAAAGGACTAGTTATCCAAGTTTGATATAATTGTTGTGTTAAGAGGAAAAAATGGTTTTATTTGAAAATTTTAGAGATATGGTATATCAATTATGAAAAATTGATGAATTGAATCAAGATTGATTTAAAAAATGGTAATTTTGGTAAGTTTTGGAAAAATTGTGCATCAATGATATAAAGTTGATGCAATGCATTGAGATTGACTAAAAAAGGAGTGATTCTAGCAAGTTTTGAAAAAAGTGTGCATCATTGATACAAAGTTGATACATTGCATCAAGATGGACTGAAAAAATGAGAGATTTTGACAAGTTATGAAAAAAGTCTACATCACTTGTGCAAAGTTGATGCAATGCATCAAGATTGACCAACAAAAGGGTAATTTTGGTAAGTTTTGGAGAAATTGTGCATCAATTATTCAAAGTTGATGTGTTACATCAAGATGAACTATATATATTCATCAAAGCATTTTTCATGCTCTCTTTTCCCTCTCACTTCTCTAAATCACTATTATCCCATGAAAGCCTAATCTACTCCACTTTCTCTCCTACTCTAATAGAACCACTTAGGGACATAAGCAATCGTAAGAGAAAGTACTTGAATTTGCATATTTGTGTAGATGAAGAGTATTCTATTACAAAGTCCCCTTATAGCAAGTATAGGCTAGATGCAACAATTGCTTTCCAATACTATTTAAAGGGAAAGAAAAATATTGATCTTTGGGTGGATGGTTCCTTGTATCCTAAAGATCCTAGCAGTAGGCTAAATCCACCTTTCAATTCCACTTCTTCGTTGCTTACATTTGTCAAGGATAGTGAAAATGGTCTCGGGGAAGCTACTATATGTATATCCTCTACATCACATGTATTCAATGCCTATTCATGAATATCCTTATTTGTGAAATTTTCTTGAATAAAACATAACCCTTTTCTATTCACTAAAAAAAGAGTGGTTTTGACAATTTATAAAAAAAATTTACATCACTAATACAAAGTTGATGCATTGCATCAATATAGATATAAAAAATTGCAAATTTTGATACTTTTCAAATTTTAACAATAACAGAAAAGAAATATCATCGAGAAAAGAACTAACAAACAAGAAGCAAATCAACAGAAATAGTATACGGAAAAACCTTGGAAAAAGCTTCCAAAAGCTAGTGTTTAGGACATTATCATGTCATTAATGACAATATATGATAATCCATAAGTAAGATCAACATGTCATATTATAGAGATCTTGTCCAATAATTGAGCACAATCAACTATTGGTGTGTGCTTACTTTTTTTCCTTCATCCCTTTGCCTTGTGGATGCATTACTTATGGTTATTAAGGATTGCAGTCATACTTTGACAACCAATAGATATGAAAATTAGCATATTACTTATAGTTATTAAGGATTGAAAGCATGCTTTGATTGTCAATAGATATGAAAATTAGCATATAGATATGAGAATTAGCTTTTGATACTAAAATCATGATCTTTGATTTGTGATAATGATAATTTGTAGCAGTTGGTATAAAATGAATGTGGTGATATTGATAAGTCCAATCAACCCAATAATGACTTCTAGACTCAAAAAATCATTCTTAGTGTTAGTAACAATCTTACATGTATAGCAATCGATAAGTATTAAATGCAACAATAATGAAAATTAAGCTCGGATAATGTTTTGTTGGTTTATAAGAATGATATTGGTGATGATGGCAAGGTGGGCTGAACTTGGCTTGAGAAGCTTGCAATGCCATCTTTATTCAAATTACATGGACTTGCAACAACTGATTGGATACTTTAGCCTTAAAATTATAAGCATGTGTGAGCTCATTTGGGTGATTCCCTTCTTCTCTCATCTATATCTACAGATGTAAGAACTTGGTGTGCAAATCGGATGCTGGATGCGTGCGTAGCGAGCGCCGGAATGTCCCCAAGAACAAAAGAACTCTACTAAAGCTCATAAAACAAGAAGAAAGATTTGCATGACATTAAGAAAACATACAAATTGGGTACAATCAGCCCCCATGCCTTGTGTGAGTGCTTCACAAGGCATGCATTTATAAATTTATTCATCTCAAAGCTAAAAACATTCCTAATTTACAATTAGCATGCTTTTTGCTTTTGTGTTTGCTTTTGTCCAAATAAAGAACAAAGCGGTTGGGCGTCCCAAAAGTTGGACTGTGCCCAAATACAATGTCCACTAATAAAATATTTAAACCCTATGCCTATTGTAATATTTCCGTTTGAAATATTACTAGACCAACCTCCCGCACATCGTAAATTTGTGAAAAGGTTATCTCCATTTCCGGTAGTTGATTTATGATCGTACGCGAGAAAAGGAGTACTTCGCATTGGTAAATCGGGACCGAAGAATCATGACCTCTCCACTGGCAAAACATGACCGAGGTTTAAATAACCCGCATAACCATAGGTAAACATCCTCTTGGGAGGAGGTCAAGAGGATAATGTAATATTTATTGCAAATTTTTTTTTATTACTTTCCCCCAGCCAAAGCGTGGCTGAGGGAAGGGGATGGGCTATTATGGCAATTTAAGAGGTGGAGGGGAAGAGGCCATGCGAGGGGCCACGTAGGGGGGAGGTCCTCCCTCCCCTCACCTATATAACCAGGGGGAGTCGTGGAGCAGGAGGAAAAAAGGAAGGAAAGGCTGCGTGGAGGAAAGGAGTTAGGCTACCATAGCTGTTGCCGTGCAACATGAGGGTCGCCGCCTGTCAAGAAGAAGCGCCATGACATCATGCTACAGCCGTTGGAAGACGCCACCTCGCCGTGTTCCGCCATGCCCAGACCTGCCGACTGCTGCTGCCATTGCAACTCTACTGCCGCCATTGCAGCATTGTTGACGCTGGGCTCCATGTTGCCTCCATCAAGACAATTATCATTTCATCATCATCTCTCCACCTTATTATTACCCCCCTCCCTCTTCCACGTCGATTCTGATTATAGTTAGAAGCTTCTTTTAGGAAGGCTTCCATAAGCCCCATTTCCACAAGCCCTCCCGAAAGCCCAAAATCCCACAAGCCCCGGTATTTTCAAATATCCACATTCAGTGGAGGAATCTCCGACGTATGAGGGAGAAGGCACATCTTGAGGCTGTTCAGAGACAAGTACAATCGAGGGTAACCCACGGTGTTCAAGTCCTCAACGATGGCTCCCAAGAAGTCGCAAGATGCACCTATGGAAGGTTCCTCCCCGAGCCCACAAGTCCAGGTTTTCTCGAGTTTATTCTCACATAAAGAAATGTTTAGGCACGCTTAATTCCATAAGGGAGAATGCATTTTACGCTTATTTTTAATGCATGTGGCAGCGATAAAAATACATTTGATAAATTATCTCTTTAAACATTAGACAAGGTTGATGCATGTCATGAAATTGGAACGGTTGCATTTCCAGAGTTGTCCGCCTTAGAAGACTAGCTGCATGTTGCTATTTTGGTACATTTTCAAAGTAATGAGTCTAAACATATATTACTTAGGGCAAAGAAATGAAATTGATAAGTGCATTTTTTACTAGACATGGTAGGAATAAGCGTGTGTCGCATTTATGGGAACATCTTCCTTGTAATGATTCATGAGGAAAAGTTAACACCCATAAGATATTATCCAAAAAGAAATAGAAGAGCATGAAAATGATCTTATGGACTTGCAAGTGGCATGTAAAATGGAATAAGTTAACACTAGCTTTAGTTTTGTATGAACTTCATTAACTACATTGTAGCTAGGAGAAAGTTGCGTGTTGCATAGTCGTCATGCAAAAATTTCATTCATCAGGAGCCGTATTTAGGAAAGGTTGCATGGTTTATCAAAGCATGAGATTCTAAAGTGTAGACAACAAGGTTGTAGGCATGATTATTTGATGTAAGTCCTAGTAGGTCCTAGGAAAGTTAGTATCCAGATTATCATGCATTTTTACTATACCAAGGAAAGATAGAGTTATTGTGAACCATGTGATGCGTAGAAGCAATGAATCGCGTGTTTACATGTTTTGTGGTAGTTGCAACTATTTTTCCTCCTTTAGATCTAGTTTATTATCTCTAGGAAAGGCTCATCCTTGTCGCAAGATAAGTATATTGAATTGTCTAAATCACCTAACCCACAAGGGATTCATATAGGCATGGTTCAGTCGATATGATAAATATCCCAAGTGCTAACTAGGGTTTAGCGCAATAAGGATTCGACCTAGTTTTACACTTGTTGCCAAGTCAAAACCCTCAAACCCAAAGATCATATCCACATTCACGAAATGTTGAGTCAATTGGATGCTCATGCATAAAACGATCTAAGGTTTCTACCCTAAGGATCACTCGTTCAATTGATGAAACTCGGATTGAGTTGGAATCCCTAGGACCCGAACATTGTCGGCCTAGTGTAATTAGGAATGGGTTGGGTAAGAAGACACCCTAAACCCTGCTTCTTGTCTGGAGATAATTCCGTAACCAGAGAACGCCATTTAATGGGTGAAATGATCCCATGGAATATATGCGACACTTGTGCAATAAGTTGCAACGTCGCATAGACTTGTGGTTTATTCACAAGAGAGTTTTGCCATTTCTTGGAATGAGGTTGGCAAGTTCTTGCGCAAGTTTAACTTGCAAGAGGATGAGTAGTCATCCTGTTACAACACCTTTCTTGGGAAAAATTGCCAAGTAAAAGGGAAGTTAGGTATTTGCTTGGAAGCAAATGATCAATCAATGAATTAAAACGACATGGTTGCCAGGATTTACTGTTAATAAAACCTAAGGTATTGGTTAAGTTGGGTTAACAGGGTATGGCCCTAACCCAAGGACAAAAAGGTGAACAAACAAATCCTTGGGGATCTTGCCAAGTCGCAATTGATCCCAGATCGAATGCTGGATGCATTCGGAGAGAAGGATTCACTCTTTAACAGTTGGCCAAATAAATGACCACTGGAATTGATTGTGCTTGTAATAGTTTAGAAAGCACTGTTTGCATTGTTTGCTCAAGGAACTAAAGGATGAAAAGATATCTAAATGCTTCAGGTTGAAGGCCTGAAGGGAGAGGCAGCTTTAGTTACCCCCGACTGTCTGCCTGACCCTAACCAAGGGGGTTGTTGACCGCGCCGGGAACGTGGACCGAACCTGCCGCGAGAGGTCTTTCCGTTGAGTTCTACTTGGAGCAGGAGGACGCTTGGGTGCCAGGGGGGGCTCTGGCCGTAAATCCCTCGCCTTCCGGGTCCTGCACAAGAGGCAAACGTGACTCGGGATTGGATCTCGAGGCCCGCATACTAGTCTATGGGCAGAAGCTTGGAATAGTGATCCCTGGCGGATTACTAGATAGCCTTCGGGCGGATTATGGACAAGCCTACGGGCGGAACTCCTTGTATTTCAAAGATAAAATGATGAAATGATAATAAAGAAGTTGTTTGATATTGTTTTTCTATGTCACGTGATAAGATTACGTGAAGGAACCAGTGCTTAACAGGGTTAATTAAAGAAGCTGATTGTTATTTATCAAATTAATGTGTTAGATAATTACATAACTAAAACAAACCGAGGAAAGTGCGGAGGATGGACCATGGGTCCGTCCTACGGATGGGTGGTCCCGGTTAGCCGGGAACTTTTCTCAAAAATCTCGAAGAATAGCGGGATGATCATCATCATCAAAACGTATAACGAGAACAATGACCTAGAGTTACATCTTACTCAATTTACGTTGTTTTAGGGGAACGAAATGGGACTATGCCTTATGGTAGAGAGGTTGAGTTTTGCATCCCTCTCGTTTCCCATTCTCCTTGAACCAAGTGCAGCGTGAATCTGCTTCGGACCTGGCGTTTCTGCGTAAAGTAGTTCGCTCGGGTCTGACGCTAGTTGCTGCTAGCTAATGACCAAACATGAAAACCCAAATTCAGGTCGATCCTAAGTGGGAATGGCCATGATACTTCCGCTACGAGGCAGACGCGGGAAGACCTAGATCGCAAGTCCCGTAACATTCCATGGGAGTGCCGGGCAGAGTTTTCTAGACATCCTTTCCGATGGACTGCTAAGACGTGTCCTGGACGATTCTAGTGGACACGTTACACCTATGCACATACAAAATAATAAATATTTATCAAGCAATTCAATAAATAAACACATCTAAATAAATATTAGTGTTACGCCTTTAAAGATAAGGTGCATGCCCATAAAAAATGATAATTTGTTTTAGGTAATAGGAATACATGCTATCACCCGATGCTTCCCAATGCCACCGCCCCCTGCTCTACACATCAACCGAAGCATTCCCAATTGTTAGAAAATAATAAAATTAAACCAAAAAAAGTGAATACCTAGCAGTCTTCAGCTACAAAGTCAATAAATATGTTGGAACTCTGTCCTAGCCTTAATTTAATATGAGTGCACTCTAAAATCTTAAACATTCATTAATTTAAATATGTATTTTATGAAATCACGTGTTGTGGAATCACCCACGTGCACATTAAATTAACATGATGCCTGAAAAGGACAAGCATCCTCGTCAACTTCTCGCACAAGGAATCCACCTTGTGTACGAGCCCCGGCAAAAAAATATAGTTTTACAGAATCCATCGCAAAACCTCACAGAATCCACCGTGGAATAAAAAAAACTCACGGAATCCACGGCGGCCTCACGAAATCCACCGTGGAATTAAAAAAACTCACAGAATCCACGGTGGTCTCACGAAATCCATGGTGGTCTCACAGAATCCACCGTGGAATATGCCTCTTAGCATAAGAAAATTTCTTATTTATCCTCTTCTAGATAATCTAAGAGCATTTTATTCCACACTAGTGTATCTCTTTTTGATCATGGATTTATATCCATACAAAAGTTGCCTTATTCGAAAATTCTATGGATCTATTGGACTACATCTATGGATAAGATGATGATCATAACCATTGTATCTTTCTACTGAATTTGTAACATGCCATGTTGTCAGGACATGAATCACTAGGTATATTTGAATATTTGTCAAAACAAACATAGTCTAGTATGAATTCTATCTTAGTATAATTCCTCTTGGAGTCATGCTTTACAACTTAATCTAACCACCCATGATCCGTATAGCTATGAGAAATGCTCCATGGTGGAATGTAAGCACAAACCATCATAGGCAAAGTATAACCAAAGATTTATGCATGAAGAATAAGCATGCATAATTGATTTGATCTCTAAATTTACTCCAACATGCATGTCATGCAAACATTTGATCCATTGTTGCCTTAAGGACACATGCTAGCTTTAGATACATGATATTTTGGAGGATATGATCTACATTTGAGATAATGGATATGATATTTGCTCCTTCGAGCTATAGAATCCTAACTTGTGATTTAAAAAGTCACATTGAGTGCCCTTAATGTTAGCATCAATTGTAGCTATTAATAATAATGCAAATATCTAAAAGCTATCTAGCTTATTTGCAATCCTAGGTAAAACCTTGGTGACCATGGGGAATGCCCTTGATTACTCTTCTCAAAACTAGCAAGGTACCCTTCTAGATTTATAATATTTCTTGTAACTTGATCTAGTGCACCAAGTTTCCTTGGATAAATCATATTTCTAAGAAATATATCCAATGTATGAAGTTTCCTTACATTTGTATTAATTACACAACTTTAGGTAGTGCATTGGATGCCTATGAGAATATGATATATGCATCAAGTTTCCATGATCACAATTTTACTAGTTCCACAAAGCTTACACTAGTATATCAATTTTGTGAATATGGTCAACATTTTTTAATGGATACTACAACTTCATGTAGTGAGCTAAGTTTGGTCATAATATTGACCAATATATGTTATGGAATAACTAGTAAGATCTATTATCCCCTTGATCTAACATCACACACATTGATGCTATTAGTATTAACTTTAGTAGTAATGGTATAGAAACTAGTATGAAGGTTTAATGGATCGAGGGGAAGAAAAAGAACTAGAATTAAAGTTGAAGGCCTAGAAAACTATGGTGTACATTAAAATGAAAGCCTTGATATTGTAAATAATGTAGATGAGGATGCATCACTAGTGAATAGACAAAAGTTAGCAAGGTGCAAGTTTTAAAGAATTGAACAATTACATTGCCATGGTCATATATGGTTTTTCAATATTTTTAAAAAACTTATCCTTAAAAGAAATTATAGTCCTTGTTTTATAGTTTGTTTACTTTTTTGCATTGAAATTAGGCCAATTTTTGAGAAGGCCAAAATGTCAAATATTCAAAGTTTGAAGAATTATATCTTATTTTTGAAAACTTTTAACTCAAAAATGTGTGATTTCAAAAAGTTATGTTTTAAAAAATCAATATTTAAGGGAATCTTTCAAAAAATTCATAATGGTTTGGCACTCTGTTAAATGGGGCAAAGGATAAGGGTGAAGGAAAGAACATCCTAGAAGGGAGATGGGTATGGAGAGAGCTCTGTGCATGCCACCAAGCAAAGGATCGAGGTGGAGCCAATAAGAGGAGGACTGACTGTGAGGCCATAGTTGCTAGAAGAGAGAGTACCTACTATTACTTGAGGAGATACGCTTGCTATGAAGTGGAAAGCTAAAAAATCTTGGAGCCTAAGGTTGACCCAAACTCATTTTACCTTGATAAAAGCCAAGGAACACTTTGGGATCTAGAAACATTCATGTTAGTGCATGCTAAATAATGGATTCATGTGTTCAAGTAGGTGAAATATATGTAGATTAATACCTTCCAACTACATTCCTGATAGAGTCTAAGATGTTCCATGGCTTAGGTTCCTTTTTGCCCCAGTATCTACTCCCTCTTATAGGGCCATCAAATGGTTTACAACAATTCCTTTTCAACTTGGATTGGCTATATCCTAGGGAAACATTTCAAAATCCTACTTCTTTGTCCTATACATAGCTCACCACATATTTGGGTTTTTGTGATGTTCCATTCCCAATTTTTATACCACCAAATTGCATTTCGGGTTTGTTCTATGTGTAGTTTTCCATGAAATTACAATTTGCTATGAGAGAGAGATAGAGAGAGAGTGTGTGTGTGTGTGTGTTAAAAATAAAAAAATAAAGATCCAAAGCTATTAATATAGGAGAAATTCAAAGGTAGTATTGTGATGTTATAGAAGAGAGTTGCTAGATTTGTTTTAAGCCACATGAGAGAGAGAGAGAGAGAGAGAGAGAGAGAGAGAGAGAGAGAGAGAGAGAGAGAGAGAGAGAGAGAGAGAGAGAGAGAGAGAGAGAGAGAGAGAGAGAGAGAGAGAGAGAGATTGTCTGTGTGTGTGTTTTGAAAAAATTTCAAAGCTATTAATATGTAAGAAAAGTCCAAATATAATATTGTAGTATTTAGAGAGAGAGAGAGAGAGTGTGTGTGTGTGTGTGTGTGTGTTTGTGTGTAGGTGTGTAAAGATCCAAGGCTATTAATATAGGAGAGGTCTAAGGTAGTATTATAGGAGAGAGTGCTAGAAAATTTGAAGGCAAAGAAAAGGGCACTGGCGCTCCCTTCTTTCGCTTCAAATTTTCGAGCACTCTCTCCTATAATACTACAATACTACTTTTGGGCCTCTCCTACATTAATTTGAAAAAGGTACCTCTCTATCCAAACTACCTTTCACATTTATTTATCTTCTCTCTTATTAATGATTTTTAAAAAGACACATATTTCTTGTCTCTCATCAATAATTACTTTTATCTCCTCTCGCTCTCTCTAATCCAAAAGTTATTTTTATCTCTTTGTCCTCCCTCTCTTCTCCATTGAGTCCTAAAACCCTTCCATTGAAATTCCATACATTTAAAGTATCTAGAATATGTTTTTTATTTTAAACACTAGGCAAACCATTGATGAATTACTTAGTTAAGGTGGATTAGAGTTTATATGAGCAATAATCTTTAAAGCTATGTCTTTAGTTCTCTAATATACACTAGACAAACCTACCTTGATTGTTCTCTCTATGTGTATGTGTGTGTGCATGCATACATGCTTGTATATGTGTGTGTCTCATAAGGAACTTGTTTCTATATCTCTCATTAATATATATACATATGTATGTGTGCATGTATTTATGTGTGTATACTAGAAGTCTTAACATGTGCACACACACATGTATACATATATGATTAGTTCAAAGAAGTATAACTATATTTTATAGCCTATGAATATTAATATTTCAATAACATGATGTCAACTTAGCAAAGCCATGCACAATGAGAGACCAATATCATGGTCTCTCTCTCTCTCTCTCTCTCTCTCTCTCTCTCTCTCTCTCTCTCTCTCTCTCTCTCTCTCTCTCTCTCTCTCATTAAGCATATTGACTGAGCATCAAATTTATACTTGTTTTCACCAATCAATATCCCTTCTTGCCACCATAATAAATAATCCAAAAATGTGCAAGCTTTAATAATGAGTGTTTATTTTTTAACCAATATTTAATAAGGTTGCTAGAGCCATGTATAAAGAAAAATGTTTAGTGAGTTTTTCGAATGGATGCAAATGAAGATATGTTTATACATCAACCCATGCTTATCGAAGAAAACTTACATCTCATATTTGGAAAGAGAAGAACTTTTCCGACGTCACCCATAGTGTGACCTAGCAAAGCAAAGAATTTGCTAATTATTAGAGTAAATGCATTTTATTTTGTTGAGAAAATATAAACATATCTTGCTTTGGTTAGCTATGATTAAATTTATGATAATCTTTTACTTTCATTATCTGTCAATTTGTGAAACAATAGTACACTTGGCAGAGATCAACATAATATGAATCTAGATCCAGATTGCTTGTAGAAATTGTTTTGTATTGTAAATATGAGAGAGAGAGAGAGAGAGAGAGAGAGAGAGAGAGAGAGAGAACTATTTACAAGTAAAAAATGAACTATTTGTTGCAACACATGTCATAATCCAATGTAAAACAAATTCTATCAAACCTAGAGTACTCGCAAAAATACTTTTGTATTGCAAACGAGAGAGAGAGAGAGAGAGAGAGAGAGAGAGAGAGAGAGAGAGAGAGAGAGAGAGAGAGAGAGAGAGAGAGAGAGAGAGAGAGAGAGAGAGAGAGAGAGAGAGAGAGGTAAAGAGAGAATTGTTAGTTGGAATATGTCACAATCCAATAATGTAATACAAGCTTTATCGATTTGGACTGCTTGCACAAATGTTTCTATATTGTAGACATGAGAGAGATAGAGAGAGAGAACTATCTGTTGAAACATTTTTCATAATATAATATAATACAAATTCTATCAATCCATAATACTAGCACAAATTATTTTTGGGTTGCAAGAGAGAGAGAGAGAGAGAGGGGGAGGGAGGGAGAGAGGGAGGTAGTGGCGATGGTGAGATATGTGGCATAATTTGAGAGAGAGAGAGAGAGAGAGAGAGAGAGAGAGAGAGAGAGAGAGAGAGAGAGAGAGAGAGAGAGAGAGAGAGAGAGAGAGAGTGTGTGTGTGTGTGTGTGTGTGTGTGTTGTGTGAGAGGAGAGAAAGAGAGAGAGATAGAGAATGAACTACTTACATGTAGAGAGAGAGAGAGAGAGAGAGAGAGAGAGAGAGAATGTGTGTGTATGAGTGAGCGAGTGAAGGTGGTGGCAAAGGTAGTGATGATAGTAGAGCTACCGACGACAGCGGTGGTGGTGACAGTGGTAATGAAGGTAGCAGCAATGGTGGTGGTGGTGGTGGAAGTGAAAGTGGAGGTGGAGGTGGATATATCTAAGGCTGGAATAAGTGAACTATGTGGAATAAGAATAGAGAGATTGCAAAAAGAAAACTCGCTTCTTGCCCTTCCCCTCCCCTCATCTAGATTAGAAATGTTGCATATTCGCATGAATTAGAAGTCTCTACAACTATATTTTACTACATCAATTGCTAACACTATTGTTTCAACTCCACTCGATGTTTATCACTATCCCTGCATTTGATCACTATTGCATTTCCTAGTACTACCAAGAGAACAATGGCTACCCCAAATGCAACCTATCAAGACCTAAAACAACCTAACTACATTTTGGGCTACTATCATGGCAGCTTGGGGATGCTCTCAAGTGCCCATAGGAGACTAAGCATTCTATCTCCATTTGACTTTAACATTTTGAAGTATGATAGCCTCTTGCATCCCTCATAATGAGACCTACTATATCATCAAAACATAGCCTTCCTATTATGCTGCAAATTTATCTAGGAGGTTTTGTTGTTGTCATGACTACATGAAACATCTTAGCCATGAGCACTTGTGTTTTGGATGTCTACACCTACCTAGGTAGGTTTTCTATCCTTTCATATCAATTTTGTTGGTTGCTCACATTTAGAATGTGTGTGAGTATTAGACTCCTATTTTCCGTGGCATCATTGATGACCATTCAACCTCATATTTTCATATAAGACTCTTATAGATTAACTATTACTTTTTGCAATTCAAAAGAACATTCTCTTTAACAAAGTAACTAATATCTACCTTGTTGGGACCTAAAATGGGCCTGACACTCGCTCTAGGGATCTAACAAAGCCTCTTATACTTACCAAACCACCGTCATGGCCTCACAGCAAGGAGCGTCTAGAGGCTATACACTAGTCTAGCTAAATCATCATTTGCATCAATTTTTAGTCCAACATTTTTTCCCATGCCAGCTCCAATAAAGGAGTATCCCACACATTTAGGTGGCTAGTACCTTGTATCACATATACAAAGAGCTTCTCCCCTTTAGAGTGTTGTGGCTCCTATGGCTCTCCTACACCCCATGATTAGGACCCCAAGATGCATCATCTTAACATTGAATACAATCATAACATTGTCCACTCTTTTGATAAAGCATTCCAAGAGATAATTTTGTTTCCTCATATAAGAATCCCCAAAGACAATTGCTCTATTCTATAGCTTACGAATCCTTACATGCTCTTATCGTTGGTGAGTTTCTTTAGAAATCAACTACCATGCATCCAATAGATTTTCTCTTAATACCATGTTTAAATGTAGATGCAAGGTGTAATGCCATATAGTGCTCAAACAAAGTAGCCACACAAACAACCAACGTGTTGTGTGCAAATTATTCTTTCAATGATTTTCCTTTCTAACATAGTACTTCGTTGCTCCAAAATAATACTAGACTAATCTATGCCATTGTCTCTTTAACCTTAAATGAAGTGAGTCCTGTATGTCATGATGTGCATTGAAACTATAATTTAATTGATATTTACCCAGTAAAAAGGTTCCTTTTGAACCAAAGGTCAATTCAAAACACGGTTTCTTTCTATTGTAGTTGAAATCCATGCATAAAAGAAACCTCTCTTTAAAAATAAAAAATTGTGTGACCTTTGCTTTTGATCCAAATGTGAGCTAGAACCATTTGGCAAACAAACTCATCTTCAATGGAGGGGCTTCCTAAAAATACCTACATAGGAGAATACTCAGCATACCTCTTCCAAATTTGTGGCAAGAAGAAAGTAACTTAAGCATGCAATACCTACTTTTTGGCTTCCACGGTGCCTCTCTTCTTCTCATTGAATGATTTATTATCATCTTGCATCTTCTTGTCATGTTATTCCATGTTCTCTCTAGTTGTGATAGCATCGGCATAATCCATCTCCATCCCATTTTCTTGCTTCTACTACTTTCTGGTTGTGCTCAGTGTTTGATCATGTACGATTCCTTGCTTATTGTTGTCGGAGGGGTTTTAGTCGAAACGTCATAACCACCCGGTTAGAGTTAGAAGGAAGTAGAGAATAGGAAATAGAAGAGAAGAAAAAGAATAGACAAGAGGTACACAAGATAAAGACAAAGTGCAATAAATCAAAGCACTATGTATTGATACAACCTGAGAAGATAAACAAATTCCTTTTCTGGCACTACTGAGAAGCAATCTCCGAGCATTAGATCTCATGGAGCTCCCTTGTAGACAAAAAACGTGCATTAAACACTTACTTCTTCTCTATTGCTCAAACCATAAATCTAATGGTTCCCTTGGCTCCAAAAAGGGGAGTAAGATTTGAGGACACTTGTTGAGAATTCTCCTAGATCATTCCTTCTTCTTTTGCTATTTTGCAGTGTTGTTTGCTACTTGTAAATTGTGATTATGCGCCATGCGATTTTGGGAGCCCTTCTTTTTGCATGAAATCTCAAAAACTCATTGAAAAAGCCACTTGATTTTTGCATGTCACCCTATTCTATAAGTTTTCTACATCTTTTTAGGATATTTACAAGAAATAATATCCAAAATATCAAAAATAAGTTAAAAGTATCCAAAAATATAGTATTTTTAAACCATCCATACTATAGACACAAACACTAATGACTAATATGGCATTGACTCTCTAAATCAATTAGAAAATTAGATGATGATGATGCACTTTAGAGTTTTTCACACTATGTCCGTGTAGCAGCTCGATATCCACCCCCTCTGAATCTACACATCCTCTAGTATGTAGCAAAGTTCTAGTTGTCACCAGATTCTGAGTCCTCATCATCCCCCACAACCATATCCTTTGCTTCTTCATCTTCCATATCTTCGTGGCTAGCCCCTGTATCATGGACACTATTTTCTTCCAATTTTGGCAACTCATAGGAGGTAGTAGATTCCCACCTCTTGAATAGTTTGATTATTTTCCTTGCTACCAGAAGTTTTATGGCTATCCCATCCAGCTTATTTAATGCATAAGTAGCATTATCAAACACTTATCTTACCACATAGGGTCCAAACCATCTTTTGGAGACTTTACACGCATGGCACTATGTTGGTTGTCTAAACTGCTATCATAAACCAGTACCCAATCCCCATCTTGTATGGTTCTTGGCCTCAATTGACATATATCCTATAACAACACTATGAGTTTTTTAATTAGTCGACAAAGCATAAGGGAGCAATCATGGCCAGCAGTCTTTTACCTTCTCTCCATATGCTTTTTCCAATGCCTTTACAATAGGTGGATGATCTCTTTCACTTTTGCCATTTCCTTTAGGGTTATAAGATGAAGTTAAAGCAAGCTTTATTTCCAACTATGCAGAGAAATCATGGGCTTCATCTGCATCCAATTCACGCCTATCTGCTATAAATTTTTCCACACAGCCATACCAACAAAAGATCTCTTCTAAGAGAAAAGTACACACTGCATTTGTTGTCTTAGTATATAGAGCTCTCCCTTCCACTTGATTAGTCAAGACTTCATGGGCATGTATAAGATATATCATTTGCCAAAGACCTCTAGGCATCGTGACTAAATCCACCACCCACTTAAAATGAAGAGACAAGGGATATGTGGGCTACAATCCATCCCGATGTCTCATAGATGAAGACATTTGATATGTTGTATATGTTTCCAAAAAGTGAGCAACATCCTTATACATGCCCTATCACCAATATCTTTCTTTGATCTTCGTGAAAGTACTGCAAACACCTCTATGTCCAACCCATAAGCTTTCATGAAATTATTTCATAATGTTTACTTGTGAAGCTCTGTCACCTAGAACTCGCAATGACATACCTTATTTTTTCTTAGCATGTTTCCATAAGTATCCATATTTTAAGAAAAACCCATAGGCTTTCCTCTTGATCTTCTTAAACTCCTCACTCAACCACTCGTCTCTCTTTGTTAATGTACTAAGGAATTGACCAATTCTCATCCACTCTCCTACATATTTGTCTTCCAGAAATACTTTAACACAACATACATAACATCTAAAGTGTCTTCTCTTTGCTGCCCAAGATTTGGCTAGTGTTGTAGCAACTCCTTGCTTTACTAAATTCACACTTACAACATCATTTATAGCTGCAAGAAAGTCATCTTCTTCCTCCTCACCCATGATCCCATCTTCATTCTCATTGCGTGCCCAAGATAACATGTATGTGGGTTATCTCTTCCTACAATATGCTGAAATTCAGGGTTCTAAGATTTAATGTATGCAATCCAGTGAAGCATAGCAATGTTTGGGGTAGAACAACTAGTAATCATACCCAATATCGGCAAACAATTAGTCTCAATGACTACATGAGCACCCATAAAATACTCCTTATCACATTAAGGGCTACCACAATTCCCCATAATTCTCTTTTTACTTGTGGATATCTTCTCTGTCTTTTAGTCATCACAATACTTTAGCACCAAATCGAATTGCATATCTTTGCCCTTTCTCATCATCTTGTCCATCCAATCCAGATTGGGCTTGTATCAACAGTAACAATGATAGGCTTTCTATGTGAATAATCAGTTTTTCTCAATGTAGGAGCAAATATCAAGAGTTGCTTCAATTTCTTCATTGATTTTTTATGCTTCCTTTCCTGTTGAAACCTCTAACCTTTCCTCAAGAGCTGATATAGAGCATTAGCTACATGTGCAAAGTGAGGGATCCATATCAAATAGAGCACACATGCACCCAAGAATATATGTACCTTAGATACATTTGTGCATACATCTTGCATTCTATTAATCCCATCTATTTTTGCTAGTGATGGTCTTTGCCCATAGGGCCTACACATAGGCCCAAAAATTAAAACCTCTTCAACTCCAGAGACTGACTTTTGTCCAAAAAGAGTTAAATGAACCTCTTCTAGACACATCAAAAACCTTTTGTAATAAAAAATATGGTATGCAACAAACTCTCTACACCCATGAGCATCCATCTCTTCATTCTTTTCTTCCACTGCACACCCTCTAATTGGAACATCATCCAAGAAGGGAAATGTCAATTGTGGTATAAAATCCCAGAGTACCCTATTCATAGCATTTGTCATGTGTGCCAAACTGAGTTTGTTGCACCCTGTGGGAGAGTACACATCCATACTAATTCCAAGGGATTCTTCATGGTTAGCTAAAACTGATCATACCCCGAGTAAATATCACCCAACGAATAGATCATTGTGCCTACAAAAGCCTCTGCAAATTCATCAACCACATGGCATGCACCCACATTTCTTATGGTCACTTTATTGATCAGCTCCATGTCTTGAATAAATATCAAAGCCCCATTCTTTTTGGGCATAATAAACCAACGATTTGAGTATGGGGCTCCAAGATCTTCATGCAAATCTTTTCATTTAGCAAATCTGTTAGCTTTGGCAAGTAAGCTTTAGGCACTAGAATAGGCCTCAAGTTCCATGGTACATGTGGCACAATAAATATTACCATAGGAGAGACAACATTCAGATCCACACAACCTATTTCAGTTGGTTGAAATGCAAATTCTTTTCCATGCCTAGCCAACATCAGCGTAAAATAGTCTCTTTTAGCAGGCAAAAGAAAACCTTTTGCACTAGCTTTCAATTATTGTAATGTTTCAAATGTAAACTGACGACCTATATCTTTAGGATCCCATACGATTGGTTGCCTTGACACTTTTTCATATAGACCCTCACTTTTTGGTGGAAGCGAAAAAGTAATTGGTTTCATCTTTTTGTCAACCGTCTTATTCTTTGTCTCCACTATTGCTTCAACCCATTGTAACCCTTCCTGTTGATCAAACAATGCTATAATATCATACAGGTCCAAAGAACATACTAACAACACTCTATTTTCAGTCTCATTTTCTGCATGTAATAGTTGCTGAAATTTCAGCCATGGTGTCATTAATATTAATCCCATAAAAGATGCCTCAAATGCCTTCATTTTCAGCTAACAACATCAGAGCTCTCTCTCCATTCCTTAGTAGCTCATTTCATAGATATGGGTTCAATCTTGCGCATAGCTTCCATAGGCTTAAACCAACACGAACTGTTTGCTGTAAATTGAGAATAACCAATAGTAAATACATGCTTGATTCCATCAAGAGATGAGTACATCCTCTGAACAACACTACTATAGCCCTGCATTACAGTAGTGCTTAACGAAAATCCAGGCCTTTTAATTTCCTTACATTTGGAGGCAAAGGAGACTCTAGAAGCGTATCATGATTCCTAGGATGATTAAATCTAATGGTAAGTAATTGGATTGCTTTCCTCCCATCCTTGCTTCTGACTCTTGCACAAGCAGAACCATCATCAAGTACTTTTGTTTCCATATGCACACTTGTAATATAGGGATGTCCCAAAATCACTACATATGAGAAATTATCTTGCATAACGAAGTGTTGCTCTTCTTATACATCACCAATCATCACTTTTATAGTAGAACATGTAGCATAGAGCTCCCCCAAAGAATTATTTGCCGCCCTCATATGCCAACCATGATCAATGTCCATAGGCCATGCACCATTCTCATACAATCCATGCTCAATGAAATTTATCTTGGACCCATGGTCAAACAAAGCAACACAAGAAGTTTCGCGCTTCCCTAATTTCACTATTGTTTTAATGGTAGTCCTAGCCCAGTGATTTCTTTGTGTAATGACTTTAATAAATAAATCAAGGAGACTCTTTCCCGTATTGTTGCACCTGCCTTACTCCACCATGCATATAGCTACAAGACAATGCATTTTTAGCCACTTTCTTCTATTTTCCACATACTCTCCATTGATTAGCAACATCGTGCATAGATAAACCAACACTTACATCATGCTCATATTTAGCCCGAATACCCAACAAACCAGTTTTTTCTTTAAATTTCAGCAATGCACTAGTGGTATGACCAAGAAACTAATGCTTCTCTTAATTATTTCAATGATTTTTTCATGAAATTCCTACTTGCCGATGGTTTAAAATCTGTTCTTCAAGAACCTTCTTAAGATCCGTGGCTATCTCAATATCATATTGTAGCTTATATCTTGGTTACTTGCCCTTCTTTTTTCCCTATTGTTTGCTATCATGTTTTTGCTCTTGACTGACCTACTTCATAACATGCTCGAGAGGTAGCTAATTTGTAGCTTTAGGCTGATCCACACTTCTTCTTGTCACTGTAATATTTTCGCACAAAATATTAATGAATTTTGACCACTACACGTCTCGCGCAAAAGCAGTGCTAAGAAATCTCCCTTAACGGAATAATTTTGGTGGCTAAGTGCTTACCTCGTGCACGTTAATAAACTCCACCCACATGGTGCATAAGAGGCCATGGCTTGAAGACCGCAAGGCCGTACGAGAACACCCTTTACGGGAAAGGCAAAAGGATAATGGTTAAATTTTTGCAAATTTTTTTACTATTTACCCCTCCCCTCAGCCCATGCATGGCGGGGGAAAGGGAGTTGAGCTAAGTGGAGGAGAGAGGAGTGTGATGTGGAGAAGCATGAGGGAGGGAAGGCAAGCAAGCCAGCCACGTGGGAGGCTATCTCACCCCCCCCCCCCCCCCCCCCCCCACCCCCGTAGCCTATATAAACTTCCCTTAAGCTTGGGGAGGAGAGGGAAAGAGAGAGACACTGCCTGTCGTGCTGCCCGCCATCCCTGCCTTCACAGGCTGCTGCCACCAAGATTTGCCGCCATCGACACCGTGCTGCTGCCGCCTCATCACCATCACCATCATAGTCGTCATCCTCACCATTCTCCCAAATCATCGCTCCTTTCTCTCTCCACGTCACGTTTTTGTCACAGAAGTTGGAAGCTTCTTAAAAAACAAGGCTTCCATAAGCCTTGTACACACGGCTTTTCTCGGGTTTTTATAACCACGCCTTGTAAAGGTAATTTCTGCGCAAGGGGGAGTAGGTAGATTTTGAGGCTAATTTCTCAAAGCCTGGCGGGAGTTTGTAGGTCGGACAAAGGCAAGGACGAGTTTACGAAGTCAAGAATCTACATCATCGATGGCCCCCAAACAAAAGACACGAGGTGCACATGTGAGAGCTTCTACTCCAAGTTCGCGTGTGGATAACACCCCGAACCTCAATGCCCAGGTTCTTAGAAATTGATTTCGCATGGAAAGAATGCATTTAAGCATGTCTTTAATACACGTAGTCGAGCTAAATACATTTGGAAATTTTAAATGCAATTATCCATTCATTTACGAAGTTAATGCATGCCATGCCTTTGAAAAATGCTTGCACTTCCAAGTTGCAATCTCGTTGAATGAATAATGCATAAATTAGAAGAGGGATTGTGCTAAGAAGGATAGAGCTTGTCGCATGTTGCACTTATGATTTAAAATCCATGGACATGATTCGTATAAAGGTTTATCTTAGACGCCATTGAATATTGTCCAAAGAATTGCATTGCATGAAAAGGAAACCATGAACTTACCTGTTGCATGCAAGGATGCTTGCATTTTAAGTCGGATTAAATGCTGTAGGACGGATTAAGTCAATAAATAGTCCTATGACATTCACTCATGCATGAACTTCTTTATCGAAGATGTTTTAGAAAAAGATGCATTTCACATTAAACTATGAATTCAATGCATTGGACAAAGGGTTTATATATATAGTTCTTGTTGAAACTCAACGTAGGTTTCTATATGAGTTAGTCCTAAATTGTCAATCATTAAAGCTTGGTTCCGTTGCATCATTATAGTTTTAGTGCAAGGGAAAAGAAATTATCATTGAAATCTATAAGCTGCATAGAAGGAAGTCTATGAATCACATATTTGCTTGGAATGTTATGTTTTGCAATTATTTACATATCTTAGGAAAAGATTTTGCATCTCTTCTAAGGAAAGATCACCTCTTGTCTCAAGTCAATTGGATCTGTTAGGTAATTCATTGTAAGGGTGTAACTCAAATGATTACCACTTCAATGCGCATAGGTAGAGCTAAGCTGTGTTAAAATTCTGCTTAGTATCGCACTTGAAAAAATTAACTTGATAATTCCAACCTCAAAGGTCCTACCCACATTCACGGAATGTTAGGGTTAGTTAGACACCCATATAATAACAATCTAGGGTTTTTACCCTAGGGTAAATTGGCCTAATACTAGACTCCCGATTGAAGTTTAGAAACCCTAGGGCCAAACGTTGTCGGCCTAGTAGGGTTAGGGTTGGGTTGGGTTAAGAGGACATCCCAAACCCGACACCTTGACCAAAGGTATTCTTGACCAAGGAATACCGTGTGATGGGAGAAATGATCCCGCAAGTTACATGCAACACTTGTTTCGTGCAACAAGTTGCAACACGCATGCTTTTGTGTTAAATCACAAAATAGAATTGTCACTCCTTAGAACGAGGTTGGCAAGTCCTAAGTTCAAGTCAAACTATCTTGAGAATGAGTTGTCATCCTGCTACATCACCCTTCATTGGGATGATTTGCCAAGTTAGGGAAGTTATGTATTGCCTAGCAAGCAAATTGACCAATCAAGATAGAGCGACGAGGATTGCCCAGGATTTACTGTCTTAGTTTAAGAAACCTAAGGTGTTTGTTAATTTGGGTTAACATGGTATAAACCCTAAGCCAAGGATAAAAGGGTAAACAAACAACAAAACCCCTTGGGGATCTTGCCAAGTCGCAATTGATCCCGGATCAAATACTAGATGCATCTAGAGATAAGGATTCAAATCTTAGCATTTAGCCAAACAAATGACCACTGGATTGATTGTATTTGTAAAGTTAGGAGCACTGTTTGTACTTCTTTGCTCAAGGAACTAAAGATGGAAAGATAATTAATGCTTCAGGTTGAAGGCTGGAGGGAGAGGCAGCATCAGTTACCCCCGACTGTCTGACTGACCCTATCCAAGGGGGTTGTTAACCGCGACGGGAACGTGGACTAAACTCGCCGCAAGAGGTCTCTCCGTGGGTACTACTTGGATCAGGAGGACGCTTGGGTGCCAAGGGGGGGCTCTAGCCGTAAATCCATTGCCTCCGGGTCCTCCACAAGAGCTCGGCCTGACTCGAGATTGGATCTCAAGGCTTGCATACTAGTCTACGGGCGGAAACTTGGATTAGTAATTCCTGAGGATTGCTGGATTGCCTTTGGGTGGATTATGAAATTGCCTTCGAGCGGATTATGAAATAATCCTTCGGGCTGGATTATATGATGTATTCCAAAGACTGATACATAAGATCAATTGTTGAAAAGAAACTTGTTTGTCATTGTTTTTCTATGTCAGTGCTTAAATTACGTGAAGGAACTGGTTAATAATTGGCTAATTAAGGAAGTTGTTTTTGCGTGTCAAACTAAATGTGGTAGGTAATTAGATAACTAAAGCAACCCTGAGGAAAATGCGGTGGATGTGACCATGGGTCCGTCCTATGGAAGGGTGGTCCCGGTTCACCAAGAACTTTTCTCAAAGAAGTTGGTAGCAAGGTAACGATGACCTAGAATCTAGAGTACTAGAGTCTCGATTTATGTTGTTTTAGGGGAACAGAATGGGACTATGCCTTATGGGCAGAGAGGTCGAGCTTGCATCCCTCTCATTTCCCATTCTCCTTGAACCAAGTGCCGCATGGATCCGCTTCGACCATGACATTTCTTCTAAAGTAGTCTAGCTATCGTTCTAGGAATTTGACCACTAGGAGAACCTTGATTTAGGTCGATCCTAAGTGGGAACCACTGGAATGCTTCCGCTTCATGGCAGACTCAGGAAGACCTAGATCGTAAACCCCGTGACATTCCATAGGAGTGTCGGGCGGCGCTTTGTGGACTCTCTTCCCGATGGGCTACTAATATGTGTCCTACGAGTAAATAGGTGGACACATTACAATTGGTATCAGACCGAACCAACGAGGAACTAATATTTACAAGAAAACTTAATGAGGAGAAGTTGAGCAAATGTTATTGTTAAGATCATTTCCTTACTTACTTATCAATGCTAACCTGCAGAGTCATGAAGCATGGAACAGATTCCTGGTGTTCCAGGTTATGTTTATGACTGCAATGCATGCTTCGGATTATCGACGGAGGATCGATATGATGAATATCCTAGACCGCATCTACAATCCTTCACCCCTATGCGTGGAACGGAGATGGATGGATGATTCAGGAATTTATTACATAGCTGCCCACCGATTTGCATACCTTCGAACCAACTTAAAGAGAATCAAGTGGTTGGAGGACTTAAAGATCGTGAAACTGTTCATCTTTGTTGAAGCTCACGCAAATGCAACCCTACATGTCGGTGGCCGAAAGGTCAAGCAAAACACGTATGTGTACAAGGAAGTGACTCGAATAATCCCTACCGAGAGAATCAAGGTGTTGGGATGTTATGAAAAGAACGGGTATCAAAGGAAAGGATACCATAATCTTCCTATGACCTATCGATTCCTGAAAATCCATGACCCCAATCCATACTATTACTCAGTTCCCGTAACTGAATGTAACACAATCTTGTTCTCCCCGAATTAATGTATCAGCTTGTTCTATCTTCCCAAAAATAATTGTACTCGAAAGGGCTATGCTCATATGAATGAAATAGACTTTTTTATCAATGATTGTCTTGACTGTGAGTATTGATTAAAAAAAGTTAAGTGATTATGTCACTTGGCTGAAAGCTGAACTGGGCATGTAAAGTAGTGTGGGAAACGTTTAGCAAGTTTTTTAACGTAAAGAATTTTAATGCCTAGGCACAACCTCAAGTGCAGATCCCTAGTCTGACCCCTACGCCAAGTACAGTTGTAATTCAAGAGAAGAAGTTTCTTCTCAAGCAGATCAAGCCACCAGAATTTGATGGCAAGGGAAGGACCGTCCAAATTGATGCGGAGATCTGGATCGAATCCATGGAGGATTATTTTGAAGAAGCCGGTATTGCATCCGCTAACCAAGCGATACTCACCAATTTGAAGCTTACTGGCAAAGCAAGACTTTGGTGGAAGCAATGGTGCAGAGACCAAGGAATCTCGGAAGGGTTAGTTACTTGGGAGAAGCTAAAAAGAGCTGTGCGAGGAAGATATCTACCACCTGCCTACCGCACACAGAAGATGAACGAGTTCTATGAACTGAAGCATCTTGGTCTATCCCTTGATGCTTACTATTCAAAGTTCCTCTCTCTTTTGAAGTATGCGCCACAAATGGATATGACACAACAGGTGTCTAAGTTTTGTGTTGAACTAAACCCACCCGTAAACACTCGCCTCAAATCAATGTGCCCAACAGACCTTCACGATGCACTCATTTGAGCTACACCCATAATACAAGAGGTGCCGACCAGGCCAAGAAATAACAAGACTTGTTCTTATAAGGATTAGAACAAAGGAGTGTCTAGGTCCCAAGCTAAGAGAACGCAAGGCCAAAATCAAGGACAAAGGAAGAAAGCTAGGACCAACAATGTCAATAATTTCGTTCCTACCCAAGATAATGGCCGCAATCTTCGTTGCTTCCATTGAAATGAGCCCGGTCACTTTAAAAGGTAGTGTCCCAAGCTTAACGGATAACAACATCAAGGGCCATCCCAAGGAGTGTCTAGGTCCCAAGCTAAGAGAACGCAAGGCCAAAATCAAGGACAAAGGAAGAAAGCTAGGACCAACAATGTCAATAATTTCGTTCCTACCCAAGATAATGGCCGCAATCTTCGTTGCTTCCATTGCAATGGGCCCGGTCACTTTAAAAGGTAGTGTCCCAAGCTTAACGGATAACAACATCAAGGGCCATCCCAAGGAATCATCTGTGGACAAGGAGCCACCACACGGGCCAGAGGGAGAACCACCAGTGTTGCCAACAAAGGAGTTCGGTGATGAAGAAGATCCAACCATGGAAGCTGACTTTGAGAGGGCAACAATTCATGCCGCTCTTCACAAGAAAGGCCCAAATCGTCAATTTTTGGTGATTCAAACCCCATCGAATTATCAAGGTAAAAGCTTCAAGACCTTGATTGATTGTGGCAGTACACATTTCTTCATTTCACCAGTTTGTGCAAAAAGAATAGGAATAGCCACAATAGATGCACCAACCTTGCTTGTGGAATTAGCAAATGGTCGTGAGGTCACTTGTACCAAAGAAACTGCTAAGGTGGAATTCTTGCTGGTCGACTTCGGTCAGATTCAGGGTTATGAACCAAGGTATCCATGAGCGTTTGCTCGGAATGGATTGGCTTAAACCTAATGATGCCCATATTCACTATGAAAAGGGCAAAGTTTCCTTTCGAAATTCTAAAGGGGAATTAATCACAACTCAAGGAGAGGTTGGGAAGCCAAAAATTCAACTGGCCAAAGCATCTCGGATAATAAAAGGAGTTAGAAAAGGGCTACTTGTCTATTTGATTAAGCTAAATAAGCTAGATCAGAATCAGGAGTCTAGGGAAGAACCTTCATGGCTAAAGGAATACGCAAACGTATTTCTTGAAGAGCTGACGGAACTTCCGCCTCAAAGGGAAGTTGATCATGAAATCAAGCTAGCCCCAATTGCAAAGAGACCATATAAAATGTCCATCCTGGAAGTGATTGAGCTAAAGGAGCAACTCAAGAAACTATTAGACCAAGGCTACATTCGTCCTCGCAGTTCACCATGGGGAGCCCCAATGTTGTTCCAGAAGAAGAAGGATGGAACACTTTGGCTATGTATTGATTACAGAGGGTTGAATCAATTGACCATTAAGATCGTGAAACTGTTCATCTTTGTTGAAGCTCACTCAAACGCAACCCTACATGTCGGCGGCGGAAAGGTCAAGCAAAACACGTATGTGTACAAGGAAGTGACTCGAATAATCCCTACCGAGAGAATCAAGGTGTTGGGATGTTATGAAAAGAACGGGTATCAAAGGAAAGGATACCATAATCTTCCTATGACCTATCGATTCCTGAAAATCCATGACCCCAATCCATACTATTACTCATTTCCCGTAGTTGAATGTAACACAATCTTGTTCTCCCCGAATTAATGTATCAGCTTGTTCTATCTTCCCAAAAATAATTGTACTCGAAAGGGCTATGCTCATATGAATGAAATAGACTTTTTTATCAATGATTGTCTTGACTGTGAGTATTGATTAAAAAAAGTTAAGTGATTATGTCACTTGGCTGAAAGCTGAACTGGGCATGTAAAGTAGTGTGAGAAACGTTTAGCAAGTTTTTTAATGTAAAGAATTTTAATGCCTAGGCACAACCTCAAGTGTAGATCCCTAGTCTGACCCCTACGCCAAGTACAGTTGTAATTCAAGAGAAGAAGTTTCTTCTCAAGCAGATCAAGCCACCAGAATTTGATGGCAAGGGAAGGACCGTCCAAATTGATGCGGAGATCTGGATCGAATCCATGGAGGATTATTTTGAAGAAGCCGGTATTGCATCCGCTAACCAAGCGATACTCACCAATTTGAAGCTTACTGGCAAAGCAAGACTTTGGTGGAAGCAATGGTGCAGAGACCAAGGAATCTCGGAAGGGTTAGTTACTTGGGAGAATCTAAAAAGAGCTGTGCAAGGAAGATATCTACCACCTGCCTACTGCACACAGAAGATGAACGAGTTCTATGAACTGAAGCATCTTGGTCTATCCCTTGATGCTTACTATTCAAAGTTCCTCTCTCTTTTGAAGTATGCGCCACAAATGGATATGACACAACAGGTGTCTAAGTTTTGCGTTGAACTAAACCCACCCGTAAACACTCGCCTCAAATCAATGCGCCCAACAGACCTTCATGATGCACTCATTCGAGCTACACCCATAATACAAGAGGTGCCGACCAGGCCAAGAAATAACAAGACTTGTTCTTACAAGGATTAGAACAAAGGAGTGTCTAGGTCCCAAGCTAAGAGAACGCAAGGCCAAAATCAAGGACAAAGGAAGAAAGCTAGGACCAACAATGTCAATAATTTCGTTCCTACCCAAGATAATGGCCGCAATCTTCATTACTTCCATTGCAATGAGCCCGGTCACTTTAAAAGGCAGTGTCCCAAGCTTAACGGATAACAACGTCAAGGGCCATCCCAAGGAATCATCTGTGGACAAGGAGCCACCACATGAGCTAGAGGGAGAACCACCAGTGTTGCCGACAAAGGAGTTCGGTGATGAAGAAGATCCAACCATGGAAGCTGACTTTGAGAGGGCAACAATTCATGCCGCTCTTCATAAGAAAGGCCCAAATCGTCAATTTTCGGTGATTCAAACCCCATCGAATTATCAAGGTAAAAGCTTCAAGACCTTGATTGATTGTGGCAGTACACATTTCTTCATTTCACCAGTTTGTGCAAAAAGAATAGGAATAGCCAAAATAGATGCACCTACCTTGCTTGTGGAATTAGCAAATGGTCGTGAGGTCACTTGTACCAAACAAACTGCTAAGGTGGAATTCCTGTTGGTCGACTTCGGTCGGATTCAGGGTTATGAACCAAGGTATCCATGAGCGTTTGCTCGGAATGGATTGGCTTAAACCTAATGCCCATATTCACTATGGAAAGGGCCAAGTTTCCTTTCAAAATTCTAAAGGGGAATTGATCACAACTCAAGGAGAGGTTGGGAAGCGAAAAATTCAATTGGCCAAAGCATCTTGGATAATAAAAGGAGTTAGAAAAGGGCTACTTGTCTATTTGATTAAGCTAAATAAGCTAGATCAGAATCAGGAGTCTAGGGAAGAACCTTCATGGCTAAAGGAATACGCAAACGTATTTCTTGAAGAGTTGACGGAACTTCCGCCTCAAAGGGAAGTTGATCATGAAATCAAGCTGGCGCCAATTGCAAAGAGACCATATAAAATGTCCATCCCGGAGGTGATTGAGCTAAAGGAGCAACTCAAGAAACTATTAGACCAAGGCTACATTCGTCCTAGCAGTTCACCATGGGGAGTCCCAATGTTGTTCCAGAAGAAGAAGGATGGAACACTTTGGCTATGTATTGATTACAGATGGTTGAATCAATTGACCATTAAGAACAAATACCTCACTCCAAGAATAGATGAACTTCTTGACCGTCTTCAAGGTGCGAAGATCTTCTCCAAGATTGATCTTAGATCTGGATATTATCAGATAAGGATAGGATCAAGGAAGAAGATATCCCAAAGACAACATTCAACACAAGATATGGACATTTTGAGTTCCTGATCATGTCATTCGGGCTGACAAATGCACTTGCTACCTTCAACAGGTTAATGCAGGATATCTTTAGGCCATATCTTGATGACTTCATACTCGTCTTCTTCGATGATCCCTTAGTCTACTCCAAACAGGAAGAAGATCATGAACCCCAGCTTTGCATCGTCCTTGAAACAATAAGGGCACACAAGCTTTATGCCAAAAAGAAGAAGTGTGCAATCTTCAAACGATAGATTGAATATCTGGGATTCATCGTATCAGCGGAAGGAATTTCAGTAGATCCGGCCAAGGTCAGAGACGTTCTAGAGTAGCCAACACCAACAACTGTCAAAGAAATACGTAGTTTTCTTGGATTGATAGGATGGCATAGGGTCTTTATCAAAAACTATGCCTTGATTGCAGCACCGCTAATGGATCTACTGAAGAAGCAGACATCAATTGTATGGTCAACTGTTGAACAATCTAGCTTTGATAAACTAAAGAAAATCTTAGTATCAGCACCTATCTTGAAACTTCCGGACCTTAGTAAGGAGTTTGAAGTGATAACTGATGTTAGCACACTTGCCTTAGGATGTGTGCTTATGCAAGAAGGTCATCCTGTAGCATACTCTTCAAGGAAACTGAAGAGCCATGAGAGGAATTATGCTACCCACGATCTGGAGTTGTTAGCTGTCATCCATGCTCTCAAGCTTTGGAGGCACTACTTGCTGGGAACCAAGTTCACCTTAGTGACAAATCATAAAAGTCTTAAATGGATTTTTACCCAAAATGAGCTCAACATGAGGGAATGTCGATGGATTGAAGTGCTAGAAGAGTATGATTTTGAAATCAAATACTGGCCTAGAAAGGAGAATGTAGTTGCCGATACACTCAGTTGCAAGATATTTCTAAATTCTCTAATTTTGTAAGATCCATCAATGGCTAGATCTCTAGCCACAAAGGTATCCATGCCAAACAAACCAATTCTTGAGCTAGCTAGAGAAGAGCCATGCCATGATCCAATCTATCAGAAATTGCTAAGGGAGATCCTCATTAAGGATCAAGACCCGAAGCTACAGGCAAAGTATCAAGATTTCTCTATCAATAGTGGACTTGTCTAGTATAGAATGAGATTATGTATACCGGCAAGCTAGTCACTCAAACAGAAGATACTTTGGGAAGCCCATGACTCCCCTTCTTCAGGACATACTGGCTATGCCAAGACCCTCAATGTAGTCAGAAAGAGCTATTATTGGGAGAGGCTCAAAAGTGATGTTCTCAAATATGTCATGGAATGTTTGTCTTGTCAACACATTAAGGCTGAACATATCAAAATGCTAGGGAAATTGCAACTTCTTGACATTCCCCAAATGAAATGGGAATTCATTAGTATGGATTTTGTTGTTAGCCTACCCCAAGTTCAGGGAGGATACAACTCCATTATGGTTGTGGTTTATATTCTCACCAAGGCTGCACATCTTATCCCTGTTAAGTCAAACTATAAAGCCTCAGGCATTGTAAGGTTATTCATCAAGGAGATATTCAAACTGCATGGGTTACCCAGAAGAATCATTAGTGATCGTGACTCTCTCTTCACATCACGTTTCTGGAGGACTATCTTCGAAACCATTGGGACTCAACTCTGTTTCAGTACAGCTTACCATCCCCAAAGTGATGGTCAAACGGAGCGAGTCAACCAAGTAATTGAGGATATGCTAAGGGCACATTGCTGCCGCGAGCCCAAAAAGTGGATTCAATATTTGCCACTAGTTGAGTTTGCCTACAATGCTTCCTACCAACAAAGCATTCAGATGATCCCTTTTCAATCATTGTATGGGCACGATTGTCGTAGTCCTTTAAAATTTTCAGATTTAACCTTAAGGGTTGAAGCTTCAAAGCAAATGCTGGAAGATATAGATGACCAAATCAAGTCAATAAGACACAACATCTAAGCCGCCAAGGACACACAGAAGGCTTATGCGGATTTGAAACATCAAGATAGATCCTTCCCTAAAGGAGATATGGTATTCATTCGCTACGTCCAAAGAAGAGTTCCCTATCCTTGGGGGAATGCAAAAAGCTAAGTCCAAGGTATTGTGGACCCTACAAGACTCTCAAGTGCCTAGGGCCCAATGCTTATAGACTGCAACTCCCTGAGAACCTGAAAGTTCATAATGTATTCCATATCAATCTACTGAAAAAGTATGTACCTTACCCTAGTCATGTGCTTGATGATCAACAAGTTGTAATGCCTAGCCAAGGAGTCCTTGAGCTACGGCCTAATAGGATCTTAGATGTTAGGGAGAGGCATTTGAGATCCAAAACCTTGAGAGAATACCTTGTCCAGTGGAAAGATTACCCCGAAGAGGATGTCACTTGGATGGATGAAAGTACTCTCAACCAACAATACCCCAAGTTTTTCTCGAGATGAGGACATCTCTATTCCTCTAAGGGGGAGAGAATGTAATATTTTCGCATGAAATATAAATGAATTTTGACCACTACACGTCTCGTGCAAAAGCAGTGCTAAGAAATCTCTGCAACGGAATAATGTTGGTGGCTAAGTGCTTACCCTGCGCGCGTTAATAAACTCCACCCACATGGTGCATAAGAGGCCACGGCTTGGAGACCGCAAGACCACACGAGAACACCCTTTACGAGAAAGGCAAAAGGATAATGGTTAAAATTTTGCAATTTTTTTTACTATTTATCCCCTCCCCTCAGCCGATACATGGTAGGGGAAAGGGAGTGAAGCTAAGTGGAGGAGAGAGGAGTGTGGTGTGAAGAAGTGTGAGGGAGGGGAGGCATGCAAGCCAGCCACGTGGGAGGCTATCTCCCCCCCCTTAGCCTATATAAACTCCCCTTAAGCTTGGGGAGGAGAGAGAAAGAGAGAGATGCTGCCTATCGTGCTACCTGCCATTGCCGCCTTCACAGGTTGCTGCCGCCAAGACCTGCCGTAATCGACGCCGTGCTGCTATCACCTCATCACCATCGCCATCAAAGTTGTCATCCTCACCCTTCTCCCAATCATCACTCCTTTCTCTCTCCACATCACGTTTTTTTCATAGAAGTTGGAAGCTTCTTTAGAAGCTTCTTAAAAAACAAGGCTTCCATGAGCCTTGTACACACGACTTTTCCTAGGTTTTTATAACTATGCCTTGTAAAGGTAATTTCTACGCAAGGGGGAGTAGGCTGATTTTGAGGTTGATTTCCCAAAGCCTAGAGGGAGCTCGTAGATCGGATAAAGTCAAGGACGAGTTTGCGGAGTCAAGAATCTACATCATTGATGGCCCCCAAACAAAAGACACGAGGCGCACACGTGAGAGCTTCTACTCCAAGTCCGCATGTGGATAATACCTCGAACCTCAATGCCCAAGTTCTTAGAAATTGATTTCGCATGGAAAAAATGCATTTAAGCATGTCTTTAATATAGTAGTTGAGCTAAATACATTTGGAAATTTTAAACGCAATTATCCATTCATTTAGAAGTTTATGCATGTCATGCCTTTGAAAAATGCTTGTACTTCCAAGTTGCAATATCCTTGAATGAATAATGCATAAATTAGAAGAGGGATCATGCTAAGAAGGATAGAGCTTGTCGCATACAGTTGCACTTATAATTTAAAATCCATGGACGTTATTCGTATCAAGGTTAATCTTAGACGCCATTGAATATTGTCCAAAGAATTGCATTGCATGAAAAGGAAACCATGAACTTACCTGTTGCATGCGAGGATGCTTGCATTTTAAGTCGAGTTAAATGCTATAAGATGGATTAAGTCAATAGATAGTCCTATGACATTCACTCATGCATGAACTTCTTTATCGAAGATGTTTTAGAAAAATATGCATTTCATATTAAATTATGAATTCAATGCATTGGACAAAGGGTTATAGGTATAATTCTTGTTGAAACTCAATGTAGGTTTCTATACGAGTTAGTCCTAGATTGTCAATCATTAAAGCTTGGTTCCGTTGCATCATTATAATTTTAGCGCAAGGGAAAAGAAATGATCATTGAAATCTTTTAACTTCATAGAAGGAAAAGTCTATGAATCACATATTTGCTTGGAATGTTATGTTTTGCAATTATTTACATCTCTTAGGAAAAGTGTTGTATGGATCAATGTCCATATCATAAACTGTGCCACAAGAAGCCATTTCTTGATGATAACGTGTACTCTTGATGCCCATTGCTATTGCCTCTATGTTGCAAAACACCACTAATCTGTAGGCAAGTGGTTTTACAATCGGACCAAGACAAAATAGATTCGAGAATCTTAAAATCCATAGTAAAAACCATGACTTTAGGAGGAATCCATACTTGTCCACACTAGCGCTCAACAATTTGAAACCATTGCAAGAAAATTTTGCTACAGTGATTGAAGCTGAATGATCATCTAATGTCTCAATGACATCAAAGTTTCTAAATTCAAAAATCAAGTGTGTTCAAAGAAGTACTCTATAAGACAAACTCTTCAATAGCACAAGACAATAAAAATATATGCCTCCAAACATTAACTCTGAAAGTGAATTAAATGACCACCATGTTGACAAAGGAATGACAGACTATGAATGTATAAGTCTCACAATACACTGGATTGATTGTGTTTGTATAGTTAGGAGCACTGTTTGTACTTCTTTTCTCAAGGAACTAAAGATGGAAAGATAATTAATGCTTCAGTTGAAGGCGTGGAGGGAGAGGCAGTATCAGTTACCCCCGACTGTGTGCCTGACACTATCCAAGGGGGTTGTTAACTACAGCACCGTGAGAGGTCTCTCCGTGGGTACTACTTGGAGCAGGAGGACGCTTGGGTGCTAGCGGGGGCTCTGGCCATAAATCCCTTGCCTCTGGGTCCTGCACAAGAGGACGATGTGACTCGGGATTGGATCGCGAGGCCCGCATACTAGTCTACGGGCGAAAACTTGGATTAGTAATCCCTGAGGATTACTGGATTGCCTTCAGGCAGATTATGGAATTGCCTTCGGGCAGATTATGGAATAAGCCTTTGGGCTGGATTATATGATATATTCCAAAGACTGATAAATAAGATCAATTGTTGAAAAGGAACTTGTTTGACATTGTTTTTCTATGTATGTGCTTAAATTATATGAAGGAACCGGTGAATAATTGGCTAATTAAGGAGGCTATTTTTGCATGTCAAACTAAATGTGATAGATAATTAGATAACTAAAGCAACCTTGAGGAAAGTGCGGTGGATGTGACCATGGGTCCCCGTCCTACGGAAGGGTGGTCCTAGTTGGATGGGAACTTTTCTCAAAGAAGTTGACAGCAAGGTAACGATGACCTAGAATCTAGAGTACTAGAGTCCCAATTTATGCTGTTATAGGGAAACAGAATGGGACTATGCCTTATGGGCAGAGAGGTCAAGCTTGCATCCCTCTCATTTCCCATTCTCCTTGAACCAAGTGCAGCATGGATCCACCTCGACCCTGACATTTCTGCGTAAAGTAGTTCACCTGGGGTTCGACACTACCTACCGTTCTAGGAATTTGACCACTAGGAGAACCTTGATTCAGGTCATCCATCCTAAGTGGGAACCACCGGAATGCTTCTGCTTCATAACAGACTCAGGAAGACCTAGATTGCAAACTGCATGACATTCTGTGGGAGTGCCTGGCGGCGCTTTCTAGACTCTCTTCCCGATGGGCTGCTAAGACGTGTCCTACGAGTAAACAGGTGGACACATTACAGTCACTCTCTTAGATGTCCCTACATTATCTTCATTTCTCTTTCATTTCTTTTTCCATATATCTTTTTCCTACATTATGCCTCTTGATAAGGAGCACAATCCTTCCTTTCATGCTGCAAACTATTACATCACATATATCTTTTTTCTGGTTTAGGGGCTATTGTGCATCCCCTTTCCTCTTGTCCTTTCTCATTCAATTTTGCAACCTTCAACTGAAGACTCTACATTCCTTTGACCAATTCATCTAATATATCTTCCCTAATAGTGGGAATAGCAGGTGGATCCATAGGGTTATCCATAGAACTAGTGGGTGGCTTAATCAACTGTTTTACCCGTATGAGTGGGAAAACTAAATACATGCAATCTTTTTCTTTTTATATACTTTTCACCAATGCAGTAACAAATTCCCTAACATGTCTCCACTCTGTTTTAAGCCCTGTCTCTATAGTCTGATCCTCTAACAGATCATCAAGCTTCTCTTGAAGCTCAAGATTTATCGCTCGTAGAAATAACTCAATTTTTTGACTTGTAAGAGTTTGCTATTCTACAAGATATAACTACTTAAATGAACTTTCAAAGTGTATTGGGTTGTAGAACCCACTCTTGGAAAGTTTTGTGAGTAGGGTGTCTTCAATGTAAAATTCTTCCTTGAGTGTCTTCTCGAAAGCTACCCAATTAGCATCCTACATGTATAATTCAGTAACTCGGGCTTTCAATTCATGTATAGTGACCCGTACAGAATATTGGCTCCATGCAAGTTGAGCCACCCCAAACAATTCCATCTTTTGAGGATAGGTATGCAAATATGTAGATACAATCCTGTCATTGGGCCACTTCATCTCATGCTCTATTGCTTGCAGATCATTCATCACAACAGTTTTTATTTGAGTAGAAGCTTGTATCACCTATTGTTGTTGTTGTACCTGCATAAGCATATTCATATTTTGCACTAATCGTTGCAAAACATCACAAGAAATTGTGCTTGAAGGTTCTCCCATCTTGTCTTTCCTTTTAATGACCTTTCATATCCGATTCATCAATGTCGGAGGGGTTTTAGTTGAAAGGTCGTAACCAAGGGGGATCAAAGATAGAAGGAAGTAGAGAGTAGGAGATAGAAGAGAAGAAACAAAATAGACAAGAGGTACACAAGATAAAGACAAAGCACAATAAATCAAAGCACTATGTATTGATAGAACCTGAGAAGATAAACAAATTCCTTGTCTGGCACACTAAGCAATCTCCAAGCATTAGATCTTCTGGAGATCCCTTATAGACAAAAAATGTGTAACAAACTCTAGCTTTTTCTCTGTTGCTTAGACCACAAATGTGATCGTTCCGTTGGCTCTAAAATGGTGGTCGAATCTTAGGACACCTGCCTGGAATTCTCCTAGATCACTCCTTCTTCTCCTAGTTCGGAGTGTTGTTTGCTACCTATAAACTGTGATCGCACACCGCATAATTTCGGAAGCCCTTCTTTTTGCATGTGATTTTCAAAATTGGTTGAAAAAACCACTTGTTTTTTGCATGTCACCCTATTCTAGAAGTTTTCTTTAGATTTTTAGGATATTTACAAGGAATAATATCCAAAATATCAAAAATAGGCTAAAATTATCCAAAAATCTAGTATTTTTGAACCACCCATACTATAGACACTGACACTAATGACTAATATGGCATTGACTCTCTAGATCAATAAGAAAGCTAGATGATAATGTACTCTAGAGTTTTTCACACTATGTCCGCGTAGTGGCACGAAACTGCCACAAATCCCTTACATGCATAAACGAGGGAGGGGATCCCATGTACGAGTCAGAAACTAGCTTTTAAATCACATAATGTTAGCAACCCCAGTTAATATATGAGTAAGAAACTAGATTTTAAATCACTTAATGCTAGCAACCCTAGTTAATGGATTACATATCATAGACATCTATTCAAAGCTTCCCTTTTTAGGTTTCCACATACTTAGGAGAATCTATCCTATTTATTGAAGGAAAATGTTGTTATAATGTCATTATTTTCTATTATGTCAGTGGATGGGTGTGCCATATTATCTTTTAATAGGGAGCCCAAGCAACTTTCACTCATTGTTTGTGCTCGTGTTGATGTCAGGTATATTACATACTTGAGGAGACATTTTAAGCCTTATAGCCCTTAAGTTGAATTGGATGAGATTCTTCTTTATTTTAATGTGAAGAGAAAATATTCATATTAGCAAGAAAATGATATTTTAATATTATTATTTGTTGATGTGGTAACTCTTTGTGCCATGTGTGTGGGAATTAAAATTAATCCAAATATGCATGGCGGTATAAAGTGTATCTTAGAGTATATGTACATTTTGGATGCATACAAACATAGTTGTTGTGTGTATTCACATTGTCTTATTTGAGATTGTTCTACATGGTTGATAGTTCAGCCTATGGATTTTGATGCATGTTCCTTATTAACTTGATTATATAAGCATAACTATATAAATTTCTTCTAATTTAATATGCCCACTTAGTTTACTAGTTATACCTTGATTTTTTAATCTAGTAAATATGGTTATATTAGACGTTATATAGAAAGTCATCTCACTTTACTATATAGGAAATTATTTTACTAGTTATAGCATCACATTCATCTAGTAAATTCAAAATCCTAGTTTCAATAAGAAAATCTCTAGTTACTAATGAGAAAAAATTGTATGGTTACTAGATATGGATCTATTTACTATCCAGTTTTGTGTCTAAAGTTTCTTGTGGCACAAACATGGCCGCTCCTCAAATCTCTTCACACCATCTTTTTATACCCCTACTCAATCATTTCTCTCAAACAAACATGGGAACCATGCAAATAGTGAGGGTTAAATCCAAAAGACATGGCTCAAATGCAAGGCTTGTGGGTATCGTTGATATGATAACTAGCCAAAGTGAGGGTTAAGAAATCGAGATCCACTCTATGCAATGCCTTGTTGTGATTATGGTATTAATCTTTCTTGTTCTTTCCACACATATGAAGTGTGTAGTTAATAAATGTGAGTATTAGTATTGCTTGTTTCTTTTGTATGATCTTGAAAGCTAATCAACCCACCATAGGCTCAATGGGGAATTTTTAAAGCTAAAGCAACACATTTTACTCTTTTGACGTGGTCTTTCTATACTTTTTGGTTTGATATATGTCCTTCTTATGTATTTGCAATTAGTATATATTATGTAACCTTTTAATGTATGTAAGTGCATGTTCATGGATGTGCTTGAGTATGCAAGTTGTGTATATTGACATGTGTATGTGTTTAGGTTTTAGGGTTGAGGTGCATTTTCTTTATTTGTTGACTTCTTATGTTTAGGTGCATTTTCTTTATTTGTCAACTTGTTATGTTTAGGTGCATTTTCTTCATTTGTCGGCTTCTTGTGTGTATTCCTAGGCTACTTACTGCTTTCCATAGCCACTACCTACACCTACCAAACATTGTCATTGTTGTTAGGTGGGATTTTTATTAGGGTAACCCTTATTTTTTGTATTTTCTTTATAGTGACTAGCATTAAATTCTAGTCCACCTGCATTTTTGGCCTCCCTAATGTAGGTCATTGAGTTTTTAAGGGATTTGGCTATGTATAGCTAGCCCCCCAACTTGGCAGACACACACAATTTTCTATCTTCAGTCTTCCCTTTGCAGACACACACTCCAATACTATGAGTCTCCATGCTTGGTGCTACCATCATCATTAGCCTGATTTGGTGCTTTCACTAACTTTTTGGGCGATATGCAGAGACTAATCAGTCCATCATCATTGTATCAGCATTCTTCTTTAGTCAGTGCAATATTCTTTCTTCATTGTATCAGCATTCTTCTTTAGTCAGTGCAATATTCTTTCTTCATCCTCTACTCTCTCTCTCTCTCTCTCTCTCAACTTCTCTCTCCATTCATGTTTCTCTTCCATTACACACTCTCATAGAACCTTCAACATGTTTTCTAGTGGCCCTGTTGCCTCTTGTTACAAGAATATTACTTACCTAAAATTTCATATTAGGCATGAAGATATTACAAAAATATAATTCCCTAAAATTTCAAAGAGGTTGATTGGTCATAGTTGCAATCTTGAGAACTATAAACATAGACTCATTTTAGTCGCTTATAGCCTGGATACCTTATATAATACCTAATAACCAATATGGATTTTCTATTGTGATATTCTCATGTATTGTGAAATCTATATACAAGTCAATGGATTTAAAGGTTTATACTTTCTAAACTCAATAAGTACTTCATACATTCTGATGTTTTCTTCCAACCTGGTATTCATTACTCTCTATTGGTGATGGTCAGAGGCCACCATTAATCTTCAAGTTTATGAATATACCTAGAGCTTCAAAGGCTCCATGAGTGCATCAAAATTTGCAAGATCCATTTTCTCCTTTTGAATGATATCTTACATAACCAAAATAAAAAACTATTCCTAGTTCTGTGTGATCTTGTTTGTGTGTACTTTTTATATCCCCTATAGTCTCGTTATTTTGATTCAAATTTTATTAGTTATAATTGTAAGGTGACAATATGTTGGCTCCTACCAAGCCAAAAGTGGGATTAATGAATGGATTTCTACTGGTGCTCCAATCTTAGTTGGATGTACTTGGTTCATGTAATGGAGTGGTGCTCCAATCATAGGCCACACATTGGGTGCAAACCCCTTCCCACCCTCAAAGTTTTCCTACATTTTCTTCACACACTAGCCATGGAAAAGATAAACAAAATATTGTGATTGTCTAATGGTTAGATCTTGGGGCTTTGTGGATATTGGATAGAGATTCAAGACCTATTAGATGCTACATACCACTTGGAAGCAATTTTCTCCTTTGTGGTCTAGACGTCATTGATGGCACTTAGTTTCACACATATGTGCTCTTGTTTCTCCTTTACATTCTCCAACCAAGTCAAATGCCAAGGTGTAGTATATTTTGAGTTGTAGCAACATCAATGATACTCCAATGAACTAGTTGTTTATTAAGGAAAAATGAAGCAAAGTACAATATATATTTTGAGTTGTAGCAATATCAATTATACTCCAATGCATTTCAAGACCTATTTTTAACTAGTAATTTTTTAAACTAGTAATTTTTTTAGTGCACATGCGATGCTCATGGGACCTATTTTCACATGTGTTGAAAGTGTTGGCAAATGCACATTTGATGCAAAATAGGTTGCTACAAAAACTCTTGGTTATCTACTAGCGAAAGTTGTTGAGGTTGTTTATTTCTTAATATAGAAGGGTGCTCCACAATTTTCAGTGAAGGTATATAGAGGATCCATGAGAGTTCAAGCCACTATGGCTTCGATATTAGCAAAGATTGTGGTGTTAGAGATTTGGTCATTCCCAAGAATTGGAGAGTCATGAACAACTAGTGCATATCCCTACTGCATCTTCCAAGTTTCATTCATTATTGCACTCAAAATAGCCATTGAACTCAAGTTGCAATAAAACAACAACCCATTCCTATCCCTGGTCAGCATAAACTTTGATCTTCTCTTTTACAACCACTTGCTAGTAGGTGACTTGCTTGCTTGTAGATAGCCTAAGTCAACACCTTCTCTAAGCACCTTCTTCAACAATATAGCCTTCCATGGTGATGTAAATGTTTTGAGATATCATTACTAGTTTGCTAACACAAAGTGCTATATCACCAAGATGGTAATAGCTCTGCTTTTTCACTATAGTGCTTTTTTTTTCCAGAATACCCAAGTAATGGTCTCCACTTGTAAACAATGATGATCCTCTCAAGTATTCAAATCTATCCCTAGTTCTTATTACAACAATGGGCTCCCTCTCTTGATCAAAGGTCCTTAAAGACTTACATATTTACATCAACAACCAATGTTCTTATTTCCAAAAGACTGATAAAAAGGCATCTTAGCTTGTACCATAGTATCATCGTATTCCCTATAAACTTGCCAAAATGCCATTTCATGTAGTCTTCATGATAGACTTTATTATAAATGACATGGTGCTTCTCTACATAGACCTACCCCTTCTTTTATCTTCATGTGATGAAGGTGTCTTCCATCTCACTCTCATGTTGTGTTGTGTAATCCAAATTGTGGAGGCAACTCATTTTATTCTCCAAGGTTGTAGCTATGACACACAATCATAGCTTCCCTCCTTATGATCATGGTCAAATTGATCCCCCTATTTTCTTTTATTACTACTACCTGCCTTAGCTAGTGGTACTCTCAATGATAGCAGCTAGTGGTACTCTCAATGATAGCAACCCCCATATGCATATATAGATTAGCAAAGAAAAAAGATTTACAAAGCTTACTGATGTGCTAGTGGATGCTTGCATATAGGTCAACAAGCTCCTTCCTTCTCCAAAAACACAACCTACAATAATTGAAATAGACAATCTCATGATGGTAGTTATGCATCTCATCCAATTCTACAGTGGATTAGCCATTAGATTGCTAGTTTGTTTCCAATCATCCTTTAGTTGTAGGCTGAATAATTCCTTTGTAGAAAGGAGATGTGGATCCTAAATGGAGGGGGAACTCCATCTCTTCCTCCTCCTAAGTAGATCCTTCTTGGATGGAATTCCTAAGCACCTCGCATTCCAAGTTATTGTAGTGAGTTGAATGAAGATTTTATCCTTATTCATACATGGAACCTCCATCATCATAGATTTTGTCTTCACCATCCATGGTAGCAAAATAGTCCTGTCAAAAAGAGGTTTACAAACAAGGTTTTAAAAGGAAGATTTTTATTTCTTACCTCCACTAGACTCCAAAGACTTTCAGGGTTGATTTTTTTTTGTTGCTGGCTAGCTTTGACCTCGACATCTCTATGATTCTTTGCTAGTTAGGTTTCTTGTTCAGTTTCTCCTTGCAAGGGTTGTTTACTTCCTTTGCTTTACCCTTCTCAATATATAAGAATTTTTCTTGTTCTGTCTTTCATGATTATGCTTCATGTTCTTTCTTATCTCCTTTCTTTTCTTCTTGGGTGGCAAGAGTAGTTACCTTTTGTAGTTTTTGACCTCCATCCTTCTTTGGCTTTCCTTTGCAAAGTGCCCACCTTATTTGTATATGAAGCATGTATATTGGAAGGGTGAGAGTTTAGCATTGACTAGTAACTATATCCCATGAGGATTAAAATACTCAAGCATCTCAAGGATCTTCTTCCTCCTATCCCAAAGTATACATGCTCACTTCTCTACATTGAGTGCTCTATTGGTGGATGAGATTGTAGGAACATAGAGCACTTGGATATGTCAAATTGAGATAGAATACGTAGTTAACTACAAGAAATTTGAGATCATCCCAAGTTGCCATGTTACTAGCCCAAAATGTAGTTAGGTTATTTGATGTCTTCATAGGTTGCATTTGGGGCAGCCATTGTCGTGGGTAGTAGGAAACACAATAGTGAGTAGATAAAGGAGTAGTGATCAACAACTAGTGTAGTTGAAACAATAGTGTTAGCAATTGATTTAGCAGAACATAGTTGTAGAGACTTCTCGTGTAGGCAAATATGCAACATTTCTAATCTAGATTAAAAGCCAAGGTAGAGCATGGCATTGCAATAGGAATGGGTGCTAAGGTAGAAGAAATATTAGCTACCCCTAGTGCAAAATGTGTGAGATGATGACAAAATGTAAACACCTTTCTAGCTAGGGCAATGATTCGTGAAGGTAATTATGATGATGAAGGGATTTGTGAGTAAGATGGTGCATCATACAACCCCTCACTAGTTGGGTGTGTTGTATAGAGAGATCTTGTTCTACTGTGCTATTATATAGTTGCTATGTTTATTTCCTTTCCTTCAAACCCCTTCTCATTCATTGCTAGTGTCTCTATACTAGAACAAATTATTTCCAAAATGGGTGTATACACTTGAATATGCACTTTTAATTTATTCAATAATCTACATCATTGTTCAACAACTTTCATTTTCTATTTTTGACTTGAGATTTAGATGTCGAAATGGATTATGTGCCTATAGTCACCACTGTGATTGCACATGGTATGGCCCATGAGGAGGAAGGGGAGTGAGATGCATGGTCACTACAAGAGAAAGGTCCTATAGACGCGCACTGTACACGTAAAAAAGCGGGCGCGCGTATTAGCGCGTCTATTTACGCTAGTATACAGAACGTGTCTATATATCCGCGTTTATAAATGCGCCTATAGATGCGAAAATAAACGCACATATTTTTCATTTCTCATAAAGTCCCTAAATATGACCAAACCTCTTAACAACTAGTATTTGTTTGAATACATTACCAACTTTACTTCTTTCTGAGTATTACAAATATACATCCAATCATTCAAAGCTAATTATATATATGTGATTTCATGCCCTATATACATCCAATCATGCCCTATAAAAATGTGATTGGATAGGGCATGATTGGATGTATATACGACATAATTACACCTGGATCATAAGGACATGATATACATGTATATACGACATGATATATATGTATAGGGCATACATGTATAGGACATGATATACGTGTATATACGACATGATATACATGTATAGGGCATACATGTATAGGACATGATATACATTTCCAACTTTACTCCTTTCTGAGTATTACAAATATACATCCAATCATTCAAATATAATTATATATATGTGATTTCATGCCCTATATGCATCCAATCATGCCCTATACAAATGTGATTGGATAGGGCATGATTAGATGTATATACAACATAATTATCAGCGAAGTGATTGCTACATGCACATGTTGCATCTATTGTGCACTTAACCTAGCCATGCCTAACTTATAGATCAAAGGTTGACTTATGCATGTGCAATAGAGAGAGAGAGAGAGAGAGAGAGAGAGAGAGAGAGAGAGAGGGAGGGAGGGAGGGAGGGAGGGAGGGAGGGAGGGAGGGAGGGAGGGAGGGACACACACACACACACACACACAGGGAGAGAGAGAGAGAGAGAAGTGATCGATACATGCACATGTCACATCTGTTGTGCACTTAACCTAGCCATGCATAAACTTATAGATCAAAGTTTAGTTGGTGATTTAAGAGAGTATCCTAACTTTTTAGAATAGTCTCTTGACTCTCATTAGTCTCAACAAATATGTAGCACAATCAATACAATCAAAGCAAAAGCAAGACATGCATGCCAATTCATAGTGTGAGTAGAATGATGCAAATAAATTGACTTGTGCATGTGTAATATATATATATATATATATATATATATATATAGAGAGAGAGAGAGAGAGAGAGAACTAATCAATACACTCACATGTCTCATTTGTTGTGCACTTAACCTAGCCATGCATAAACTTATAGATCAAATCTTAATCGCTGATTCAAGGGAGTACCCTCACTTTTTAGGGTAGTCCCTTGACTCTCATTATTCTCGAGGAATATACATCACAATCAATACAATCAAAGCAAAAGTAAGACATGCATGCCAATTCATAGCATGAGTAGATTGATGTAAATTAGTTGGCTTGTGCATGTGCAAGCTATTCCAATCATGTCAAGGTGCACTTATAGCTCACATATAATTTTAGATAAGCTGGACCACATGTAGCCAATGTGCACATATCCTCTTTTCATCATCTTTAGCCAGTGTGTCCACTTGTTGGTGACTAAAATAGATAATTGTAAGGATACTTTGCAATACCAACAAGCCAACTTCAAATCTCTTATCTATGAAATGTATAAGTAAATTAACTTGGTTAATTTGATGAGGTCAAGTTTTCCTTCCATGGACAGTGTGGTTGGCTATCTACTTCAAGGTTATGGGAACTTGTAGAAGTCAATGGAGCATCCTAAAAATGATGATACTCTAATTATTATATCAAGTCACTTCATGTACATATCTTTGATTGATTGATTGATAAAATGCCTTTCTCTATCTCTTTCGTATACACCTTCATTGCATTATCTCTCTCTAGCTAAAAACCATTTGTGCTTTATCCACCTATTGATACTTGCATGCAATTGCAAGTGGGATGGTCTAGTAAGTCACCTCATATGTGCCAATTGACTTGCCAATGTGTTATCTCTTATCCTCAAGCTTTGTTATATATGTCACTACATAGGTCAATTGATTTGCTAGTGTACCATCTCTTATCTCAAGATTTTCTATATATTTCACCAGTATTCTCAATTAAAAACATCATATCAAGCATATCTTGCATTAATCAAGTAGATTGGCCAACCCAACATAAATGAAATTGCATGAATAGCAATGTAGATCAAGATCTAAGCTTAAATCAATGACACCTTTTTGCACAATCACAATTATGTCTATGTAAAAAGTGTGAAATCATTTCAATTATGTGTGTTTAAAAGTTCTTAAGCTCCAAAGTTCAATGCTAGGTCATTAGCAAGCACCCCTTGCATTCTCTAAGCACGACCACCAAGTAAGACTACATGAAAAATTACATGAATTTAAATTGTGTTGTTTGTTAGTCATGACCACGATGATTAGTCTTCAAAATCAAGAATAACTTTGTGTATGAACATAGTCTAGTTCAAGCTATGAACATAGTCTAGTTCAAGCTATGAAGATGTTTCAATTACATTTAAAACTTTTTAAGCTTCAAGATTGTGATCATAGTTTATATCAACAAGAAGTTTGTGCCTCAATTTATGCATGTTCATAGTCTGGATCATAGCTCTAGATTTGTTTTATTTTGATGCATGAAGATTTATATGATTCTTCATAGTTTGTCTTTGGATTATGCATGCATTTGGTGATTTCATTTGGTATATATGTCATATTCCCTAAATGCATGCATTGATACTTACAACATGGAGGCAAACATTTTGATATTGAAAGACTAGGAAAGTCATGTCATGTTGATCCAAAAACAACCAAAAGCTAGCATCTAATCAGTTTAATTGTTACTACGCGTCTGTTAGCACGTGTAATAAGTATTATCTGCGCATATACACACGCCTACAGACGCGCTACACAAATATAAATTTTTTAAAAAAAATTTGTGGCTTTCTTTTCAAACCAGTGCTTTCTTGCATTTTTTGTGTGTTTTCTGCAGTTCGAGCTCGACATCACTAATCATGTCTATCTATCACTTCATGAAGACAATGAGGGAAGGAACTAAGAGTAAAAAGAGGACATGAGGAAGGAAGAGCCAAAGAGTAAAGAACAAGAGCCAAACATCAAGGAAGAGAAGAAGATTCAAGCAACTTACCAAGGGAAGGGAGAAGGAGGACAAGGAGCTTGCAACCTAGCCGCCACCCATTGGAACAAGCAAAGAAGGTGAGTTCTTCTCTCTCTCAATCTTGTTTGCTTTCTCTGTCTGTTTCTCTCTCTCTCTCTCTCTCTCTCTCTCTCTCTCTCTCTCTTTACATGCTATAGACTGTCATCTATAGAGGTTTTTTTGTGCGTTTTTTAACCAAGTTTGAAAAAATGGTCCAAACTGTGCGCATCTGTCAGTGCGTCCAGATGATAGTGTAGACGTAGGTATAGACGCAGAAATAGACGCATTGATAAACGCTGATGCTAGGAGGCATATTTCACGGTGGATTCCGTAAGGTTTTACGGTGGATTCTGTAAACTTTGATGACCAGGGCTCATACACAAAGTGGATTCTTTGCGTGAGAAGTTGATGGGGACACCTATCCTTTTCGGGCATTTCATTAATTTAGTGTGTACAAGGGTGATTCCATAGCGGGTGATTCCGCAAAATGCATATTAAATTAATAAACGTTTATGAGTTTAGAGTGCGCATTCGTAATAAATTAAGGTTAGGATTGATTTCTAGCCAGTTGATTTATTTATGTAGTTGAAGACTGCTAGGTATTCACTTTTGTCGGTTTAATTGTATTATTTTACTAACGATTGTGAATGCTTCAGTTGATGTGTAGAGATAGCAACAGTGGCGGAGGCAAGCATTGGAGGATAGCGAGTATTCGATTTATCATTTATATTTTGATGGGCGTATACCTTAGGCATGGCGCCTATATTTTGACACGCCTATTTATTGAGGCGTTGGATATTTGTTTATTATTTTGTATGCGCATGGGCGCACGATTATGTTATTTGTACTTGGACATTATATTGGGTACGTTTGACTCTTTGGGCACCGCCCATTAGCTTTATTTCTATTTTGTGCTAAAGCAAACTCAAAAGCTAAAAGCTTGCTATTTTGTAATTTGGGCTATTATTTGAGCTTGAAGATGATTAATACATAAAATACATGCTTTGTGGAGTGCTCACACAAGGCATGGGGGAGATTGCACCCAATTGGTCTCTTATTCATGTCGTGCATGCTTTTTACCTTGAATTTTGTGCAAAAAATAGAGTTCTTTTGTTCTTGGGGACCTTCTGGCATTCACTACGCGAGCGTACAGCATCCGATCTGCGCACCAGTGGTATCAAAGCAAAGCTGAGATCAAGAGCTTCCAATCGCTACCCATCTTGTGCGAAGGCGGAGCTCCTGGAACAATCGAGCTCTACGGTCAATCTCGTCGCGAACGGTCGATACGGGTGGATTCCTGGCGATCAAGAACCTCTGTTTCCATCATCAAATCGCGAAGGACTGGCCTGCAGCAACGGAGGACCACTCCTACATCCTCTTTTTCAAGTCGTCAAGAAACAGAGATAAGCCATATCTATTGCCAAGCTAAAAAGCTTAAATCTTAAAGTTTCAAAGCTTAGTTTAATTAGAAGCTTAACAAGGCTTCAACACGATTGATCACAACGAGGACGAGAGGACATTCAGGGCGCCAAAATTTGCGCCGAGGACATATTCATGTCCTGAAAAACGACGACTGATTAAGAAGCACAAAGCTTCTTAATCCTCTAAGTCATCCAAGGTCACTCAACTATTCAAGTCTTCAAAGTTCTCCAAGTTCAAGTTCTGCAAGTCAGATAAATCAACCAAGTTCTGCAAGTCTTGGTATTCTGCAAGTCACAAAAGTCTGCAACTCTGCAAGTCAGACAAGTCATCTGAAGTCATAACTAACTTCTGTTCAAAACTCATAGAAGGGTTGTTCCTGCGTAGAAACTCCGAACTGCAAAGTTGTTCATTGGAAGGTACTCTTCGCATACGCAGGTTTGCTGAACCATTTTCAGCACGCACAGAAGGATAAAACGTAGATTTTTTAAAGATTACAAATCCCGCAATAGCCAAAGACGAAGATTATGAAAGCCACACAAAAATATATAAGCCTTGTATACCCGATCTTGAGCTACGCTCATCCTGCTAATTTGATTTTGAGAGTGTGAGGTCTTTTGAGTTTTGCAAGATGACGGAATCACATATGGATGATTTAATGGCTGAAGGCGATCTTCCTGAACCTACGATGGAGCAAAAGCTGGACTTAATTATGATGCAATTGGATAAAGAACGACGAGCTAGGAAAGCATTACAAGTTCAATTGGCTAATTTACAAAGATCGACTACCGACAAAGAGGAACCTCAATCTGAAGACCTTATCCGACGTACCATCGACGCGGCTCTCAAATCTCAATCCATCCGCAAGGAAACAAAGATAAGTAAAAGAAATTTCAAATTCCATACTTTCAATGGCACTCGAGAGGGAAAAATTGTTCTTGCATTCATCAGTCAGTTTGATGACTACTTTCATGAGGAAACATACGCAGAAAAAGATAAAATCAAGTGTGTCACTAATCATTTAGTGGATAGAGCATCTCTTTGGTGGACCGTGGTTCGTAAGAGTATAGATTGTCCCACTACCTCGGAGAATTTCAAGAAGAAGTTTATGCAGAATTTCCTTCCTCCACAATTTCATGAAAAAGCCATAAAGCAATGGGACCTTCTTCAGCAACGAGATCGTGAGCCTATTCCTCAGTACATCGAATGCTTTTGGAATGCATTACTCTAGTTATGCATGCTTGAAGACGTACCTGAAGCGAGACACAAGTGCAAGTATGTGTCTGGATTACTTGGGCATTACTACGCTGAAGTTAATATGTTCAAGCCTGCAACTCTTGAAGATGCAATTTCATTAGCTCACGACACTGAAGACAAGCTTCGAGGAAGAGATAAGCGTCCACAGCAATTCCAAGCCAATGGTAACTATGGATCTAAGCAATTCAACTCAAATTTTAGAAGATTTAATCAAGGTCATTTTCCTTCATCATCTTTCCGTAAGAATTGGGCAAAACGACCTACTTTACCATCCAATGCCAATCAAAACCCCAAGCCTATTCCACAGCCAAATCCTAATGTCCCTAGACTTCCCGCCATTGCAAACAACGTAACCAAAGCCAAACCTATAGTGTGTTATAAATGCCATCAACTTGGACATCTAGCAGCAAATTGCCATTCGAAGAAGCCACTTGTCCATATCAACTACCTTGGAGTAATGGAAGATGACGAACATGAAGAAATGCCTAATTTCACGGAAGATGAAGATGACATTACTACTCCTTCGGATACTTTACCAGGTATGCCAACTCCACATTCTTTATTGACAATGAAATGTTTAGTGCATGGAAAGGAAAAGATTATTTTGCATGATGATGGTAGTACTCATGATTTTATTTCTGCAAAACTAGTGAAAGAATTGAAGTTACAAACTGTTCCTACGCATTATTGCATTAAAGCAGCATTCTTAGGCACTAGGTATAATGGAACACAGGAAGTGCATGACTTAGAAATTCAAATTGGTAAATACACTAAAAGAAGAAATTTTCTAGTTGTACTACTACAGTCCAATGATATTATCTTAGGAATGCCTTGGTGTCATCAGCATAACCCTGATATAGATTATTCCACACATTCGATTAATATTCAATTTCAAGGAAAACATATTACATTGTATGGTATGCATGCATCTAATGATTTTCCACTGCTTTCGCATACTCAAGCTAAACGTGCATTACGTAAAAGTAGTAAATCTTATCTCATTTGGGTGAATGAACTGCAAGTTAAAGAAAATCATATGCACCCTAGGCATAAAGAATTTCTTGCATACTTTAAAGACTGTTTTGCAGAAGATCTACCACCTGGTTTACCTCCTTCACGTCTAGAAGACCATAAAATAGATTTGATTCCTGGTACACAACCACCTTGTAAAGCACCATATAGGCATAACCAGATAGAGCAAAAAGAAATTCAAAGTCAAGTTGAGGAATTACTAAATAGAGGATTGATTAGACCTAGTGGTTCTCCATTTGGTGCACCTGTTCTATTAGTAAAGAAGAAAAATAATACCTATCATATGTCCATTGACTATCGTGCTTTAAATAAGATCACTGTAAAGAATAGGTATCCAATTCCTAGAGTCGATGACTTTATGGATAAACTGCAAGGTTCTGCCATATTTAGTAAAATAGACCTTAAATCTGGTTATCATCAGGTGAGACTAGATAATTCTGATATATTCAAGACTACATTTAGGACACAATTTGGTCATTATGAATTTTTAGTGATGCCTTTCGTATTGACTAATGCACCTACTACATTTAGTAGAATGATGAATCGTATCTTTTTGAAATATCAACATTGTGTTATTGTCTTCTTTGATGATATTTTGGTGTTTAGTCAAAATAAGAAAGAACATTATGAACATTTGTCCTTGGTTTTCAAGTTATTAAAAGATAATCAACTGTATGCTAATCCGAAAAAGAGTGAGTTCTTTAAAACAGAAATTGAATATTTAGGTCATATCGTATCATCAGATGGTATTAAAGTCCACCCTAAGAAAATAGAAGCAATATTAAACTGGCCTATACCTAAAAATGTGCATGAGTTACGATCATTCCTAGGTCTTGCTAGTTTCTACAAGAAGTTTGTGCGTAATTTTTCATTACTTGCTTTGCCTTTGACCAAACTTTTAAAGAAAGGTATTGTTTATCATTGGTCCGATAATCAACAGAAATCCTTTGACTTATTGAAACATGCATTAACCCATGCTCCTGTATTACAACTGTCTGATTTTAAAAGACCATTCTTTTTAGCAGTGAGACTGATGCTAGCGGATCTGGAATAGGAGCCGTACTTATGCAAGACAATCATCCCATAGCCTATTCTAGTTGTAAACTAAAACCCTCAGAACTTAAATATTCCACATATGATAAAGAATTATTAGCTGTAGTATAAGCCTTAAGACAATGGAAACACTACTTAATGGGCTCTAAATTTATGATTAAGACTGATCAACAAAGTATTAGACATTTACTTAGTCAACCTCAAATATCTGACCGACATATCAAATGGGCAGCCTTTATTCAGAGTTTTCATCTGATTATCCAATATCAACCCGGTAAAGAAAATGTAGTGGCCGATGCATTAAGTAGAAGACCTGCCATTCATAATATTTCTGTTATATCATTTGATTCTTTAACTCCTATGAAAGATACTTATCATCAGGACATTACTTTTCATGCTGATTGGAATAAATTAGTTCAAAATAATTGGATTCCTATTGATTCACTGTCTTATAATGATGGATTCATGTTTTATGAAAAGAGATTATGTGTTACAGTTCCATTCAGATCTTTTGTTTTGAATGAGATTCATTGTCCTCCATATCAAGGTCATAGAGGTATAATATCTACTTTACGTATATTAACTGAAGATTTTTATTGGCCGCATATGGACACTGATGTATCTAACTTTTTTTCTGAATGTTTGATTTGTCAAAGAGTTAAGAGACATCACAGTAAACAGTATGGATTACTTATGCCTTTATCTATTCCATCAAGACCATGGGAACAATTTTCTATGGATTTTATTACTGGTTTACCTAATACTAAAGCTAACCATGATATGATTTGGACTGTCGTAGATAGGTTTAGTAAAAAAGCATATTTTATTCCATGTAAGAAAACTTTAGCAGCATCACAAGCAGCACAATTGTTTTTGAAAACTGTTTTTACTAACCATGGATTACCAAAAGTTATTATTTCCGATCCTGATTCTAGATTTTGTAACAACTTTTGGATTACTTTGTTTGCTAACCTAGGCACAAAGATTGATTTCTCATCTGCATTTCATCCTGAAACTAATGGACAAACAGAAGCCACTAATAGCACTATTTTAGATCTTCTACGTGCTTATACTATTTCCAAACCACAGACATGGGACACACATTTGCATTTATTACAGTTTTCATATAACAATACACCACACATATCTACAGAGAAAGCACCGTTTGAAGTGATTTATGGTTATAGATTGTCTACACCTGTTGCATCTTTATCAAATAGAATTCAGAGTGCTGATGATATTGCTAGTATGCACGCTACTATTTTTTATGAGGTTAAAGACATGATTGCCAAAGCCCAGCAATCATATACCAAACAAGCCAATAAGAAAAGACAAGCAATGAATTTCAAAGTTGATGATTATGTTTGGTTGAGAATAGAAAAACGTAGATTACAAAGTGTAGATAGACACCTAGTTGTGAAATTAGCCCCTAGATTCTATGGACCATTTAGGATCATTCATAAAATTAATGACAATGCATTCAAGTTAGAATTACCACCTCACTGGAAAATTCACAACACATTTCACATTAGTTTATTAAGACCCTTTAGAGGCCAATTACCTGTACACCCTATTTATGAAAACCCACCTTTGCTAGAGGAAGAGACTAAAATACTTGAACCTGAAGCTATCATAGATACTGACTTCATGACCACTAGAACTGGCCGAAGATATTCTAGATATCTTGTCAAATTTAAGAACCATCCTGTAGAAGAAGCCCAATGGATGCACGCTAGAGACTTAAATGCTTTCCCCACTCTGTTAGCTCCACATTGAGCTAATAGCAATTGAGTTCAATTGCTATCCCACCCCGGGGGTATGATGCCAGGAGGCATATTTCACGATGGATTCCGTGCCACGGTGGATTCTGTAAGGTTTTACGGTGGATTCCGTAAACTTTGATGACCGGGGCTCATACACAAAGTGGATTCTTTGTGCGAGAAGTTGATGGGGACGCCTATCCTTTTCGGGCGTTTCATTAATTTAGTGTGTACATGGGTGATTCCGCAAAATGCATATTAAATTAATAAACATTAATGAGTTTAGAGTGCGCACTCGTAATAAATTAAGGTTAGGATTGATTTCTAGCCAGTTGATTTATTTATGTAGCTAAAGATTGCTAGGTATTCACTTTTGTCGGTTTAATTGTATTATTTTACTAATGATTGTGAATGCTTCAGTTGATGTGTAGAGATAGCAACAGTGGCGGAGGAAAGCATTGGAAGATAGCGAGTATTCGATTTATCATTTATATTTTGATGGGCGCATACCTTAGGCATGGCGCCTATATTTTATCGCGCGGCGTTGGATATTTGTTTATTATTTTGTATGCGCATAGGCGCACGATTATGTTATTTGTACTTGGACATTGTATTGAGTACACTTGACTCTTTGGGCACCACCCATTAGCTTTATTTCTATTTTGTACTAAAGCAAACTCAAAAGCTAAAAGCTTGTTATTTTGTCATTTGGGCTATTATTTGAGCTTGAAGATGATCAATACATAAAATACATGCTTTGTGGAGTGCTCACACAAGGCATGGGGGGATATTGCACCCAATGGGTCTCTTGTTCATGTTGTGCATGCTTTTTACCTTGAATTTTGTGCAAAAAATAGAGTTCTTTTGTTCTTGGGGACCTTTCGGCATTTACTACACGAGCGTACAACATCCGATCTGCGCACCAGACGCACACAGAGACGCAGATATAGATGCATCATGTAATATGTTTTATCTGCATAGGGTAATATGATTTTTCTTGGGTAGATGTGGAATCCTGGATCTTCCAGCACCGATCCTGAGTTGGAATGCATGAACAACACCTTAGCGGAGTTTTCTAGAGGTGTTAGTAGCTTTTTTGGGGGTTTTCCAAATAAGGAGCAATTCATGGGGGAGATGACCAATTATCTTGGTCACCCTCCCACTGCAGAGGAAGTTTTCAATGTGATGTCTCGGACACCTATCACATCTTTTCCTAGCATTGCCGCACAAACACTAAACCTTGGCACACCTCTACTAATAGGTACTCCACACACTATGCATACACACATATCAATTGATGCACATGGATCAGCTGAAGTACATGGATCAGCCGAAGCTGCATCTGCAGAAGCACGTGCATCGAGTGAGGTAGAGGGTAGTGCCCGTCGAGGGAGGAGGGAGAGTCGTGCGGGGGGATGAGGAGGTCAAGGGCTTTGTGTGGGTTGCCTAGGAGGTGGCTCTCGATCACCCTCACCGGGAAATGAGAGAGGTGAGCCTCCACAAATGTACTACTCTGTCACTAATGTTGGTGGTATCTTGTATGACTCTGAGGGGAGGGAAGTGATAGCCTACTTGAGGAGTATCGTGCATGCCACATACAAAGATTGCATGATTCCCTTCAAGCACCAAAAAAATGGTTTGTGGCAAGAGGTGCTGCGGGCAGTACATAGAAGGTACCCTAATCCCGAGAATTCACGATTCTCAGATGATTGGGGATGGTCAAAGGTGAGAGACACACTTCATAACAAGAGGTCTCACCTTATGACCCGCGCCAAGGAGTCACTGCAGAGACAAGAGCAGGGGCACCCTGGATATGGCCAACCACCCAATTGCCACCGTAGGGAGTGGAAAGAGGCCAAGAAGAAAGTACCAGAGAAAATGACAAGTCGCCAGCATGTAGAGGCACGACGTATCCAGATGGCAACCATGGGATTGTCGCATTATGGATTGGGTGGCAGGGAGTCATGGGAGGCTAAGTTTGTAAGTATTATTTGATTTCTTTTTTAAAATTAAAATTTATAATTTGTTTCACTTCATTATGTAGTGTGTTCTAATACGTTGTATGTTCAAATTGTTTTGTAGTATCATATCGTTGGTAGGATGCCTACTCCTAGAGAGGTAGGCTAATCGAGGCCATTCTTAGGTTATCGCATTCCTATTTCCCTAAAGATTTTAAAAGACTTATAAACAAAAAATCAAAATTCAACATATGCTATGAGTAAATTGCTTCTTGACCCACTCTTCTTATGCTAACCCCACAATGTTTTGGAGTGTAAGCTCATATTCTATCACTCAAAATAGAGAGTGTATGTCTAGTTTCTTGATTCCATTAGGCTTAGCAAGAGAATCAAAAATTCATTGCTTTTTCAAGCTTTGAATGCCAAACTTGACAAAATATGTATTGATTCAAGTGCTTCAAGCAACCTAAATATGGCTACCTCTAACATAACCATGACACACTCTCACAAATGATATAGTGAGATCATTGATTTACTTCTCACTTGTAGTCTATCTCTACAAGGGCTTGTTGATGCCTCCATAAGTAAAGTGATGCACCTCAAGTAAGCTTCAACTCCATAGTCTTGATCCATGCACATGCTCCACGAAGAAGAAGAAGAACAAGAATTAGGGGAAATATGAACTCAAAAAGAGCATCATAAGAAATTGATTAGAAAACCTAAATTTTGGATTAGTATCTCTTCCATGGTCATCATTGTATGCCTTTTTGTCCCCTGTCCCCCTACATTCCTAGGCTTCATCCTACTTTTTATAGTGGATCCCACCTTACAAAGAGGGGTCTTCCCTTATTTTCACCTTGGTACTATCCTTTTTCATCCTTCAAGATGGAACACACCACTCTTCTAGAAGTGCCACATCAAGAAGTTGGATTATTTTTTCCCTCAAAAGATGAGTTTTTAAATTTCTCATATAAAAGGCATCTCTTCTCCTCAAAAACCAACTAATCATGTTGCAAGTTAATATACTCATTTTAAACATATTTTTTACATTACATTTTATCCAAATTAATTGATAGTTTTTAATAGGTACACATGTGGTGCTTAAGATCTTATAGAGGTAGTTACATATCCACTTTATGTTTCATTAATTTTCTTAAGTGCCACATTAGTAATTAGGCTAATTTTATCCCAAAAATTAAATTTTGTCCCAAAATTTAAAATTTGTCCATCCTTCTTGAAAAGTGGTATATTTCATCTCTAGTGGTGTGTAACCATCTCACATGTTTACCTAAGTATTTTTCATACTTTGTTTTGTCCTCTAATTCTTCTAGATCAAGATTACACTGAAAAAATCAATCTATACCGTTTCTTCTCCTATGTTACATTTTCTTATGGAATTTCTTAGGAACATAAGTAACTATAAGAAGATAATGGATTTATATGTTCATATGGAGGAAGAATATGCTATTACATTTCTATTAAGGAGACTACATAAGCCAATAATGTAAACCTTGGAATTGAAGAAGAACCACAGTGGATTGATAGTGAGGAAAGCTTCCATATGACTTCACATGTTGAATATTTCTCTAAGTTGCATTCTACTCACATGATAATATCTATATTGCAAACAATTCTCTAAATGTTATTGCAAGCAACAATGCTCTGAGTGTTATTGCAAGTATAGGAGACATGCCTGTCCAACTCAATATAGAACTAAAAAAGACACCTACTATGCAGATGTTGTATTGGTACCCTCATTGACCAAGAACTTAATCAAGCCATGATAGAGAAATAATTCAAAGTGGAGTTTGAAGGACAACAATACCTTATCAAATATATAGAGGATCACTACAAAGTAGTGACCGAAGGAAAGAAACATGGGAAACTCCTCAAAATTAATGAATTGCCTGCAACATTTGTAGGCATAGAAAATCCAAGAACAACCCCTATTTCTCATTCTAAATAGTGGCATAAAATAACTTCAGAATCATGTAAATGTTGAAGTCTCACACCATGGTTTGGGCATACTATCACTACAAAGGATTGGCAAAGTTTGTGAAGCATGTTTCTTTGGAAAAAAGTCACAATAACTAGATTGTCAAGAAGTACAAATAGATCAAAAGGATTCCTAAACTTGAGTCATGCAAATGAATGTGAATGAGCTCATATGCCTTCAATAGGTGGACATACATACTATGTTAATTTTATTAATAATTTTTCTAACTATATAATTTGGGTATTCTTCATGAAATCCAAGGATGGTTGAGACCATGACAAGTAGAAGGATCAAGTTGTTCAGATTAGATAATGAATGAGAATTCTTATCCAAAGATTCCTATCAATATCTTCTAAAACATGAAATAAGAAGGTAGCTTACTTATTGCTACATACATTAGTAAAATGGTGTTGTAAAGAGGAAGAATATGACCCTATTTGGGGAAACTAGATGTAGGCTAAAAGATAAGAAACTTGCCAACAACTATTGGGCTAAAGTAATCATAATACTACTTACTACTTTTGATGAATTGGTATCCTTTAAAGTACTAAAATGTATAAAACCATATGAATCCTTTCATTAAACTAAGCCTCAGGTATCTCATGTCAAAGTATTTGGATGCTTGGGTTTTTCTCATATTCTTGATGCAAAAAGGAACAAACTTGATGATAAGTAGAGAAAATGTGTGTTTGTTGGATGTAGTGAGATGAGTAAAGTTTACAAGCTTTATGATCCAATAAAAAAGGAATCTTTTATATCAAGGGATGTAATATACAAGCTAAAAATTAGCTCGGTCCTCAAATGTAGACACGTGTTGTTTCACACCTCTCAAAATGTAGATACCAACAACCATGGAAGAGGACACTAATGAAGAGTTAGAGGAAGAAGAGGAAGAGCATCAAATAGCCTTATAAGGAGGTCTAGAAGGAATAGAAAGACACTCCAAAGACTAGTCTCCAAAGAGCTAATTTAGATTTCGCAATAGGAAAAATTTGGACTCAAAAATGGACCCATAAAAATAATATAGTTTAACATGTGGGCATTTTAGATCATTCAATTGGAAGACTAGATATTGATATCCATGAGAGGTAAATCTTCTCTCTCCAAATATTTGATTTTTTATTTAAAAAAGGGGTAGCGAGGGATTTTAAAAAGGGAGAATGAATAGTACACAAAATTTGACTTTTTCTCACTTTGTTTTCCCCACTTTTTGGTGAATTTTCAATTTTACTTTTTTTTTCTCTCACAAAAATTGATCCAAAAGTTGAGCAACAAACGACTTTCCTTCTCTTCTCCATTTTGATGAATTTTCATCTCCATTGAAGCTCTTTGGTGAGAGTAATTAGGGTTTTGAGTGTTCTACTTACCTCTCCACTTTCTTTTCCTTGTAGCTCCAAAATTTGGGCAAAATACAGGTGCCCATCTCTCTTTGTGTTTTCTCCTGTTTGCTATTTTTTTAGTAGCGTTTTTTATTATTTCTTACAATTTTTTATTGTTGTTTTGTTAGAGAGGTCATTTTGGGCAGGAGGCATAGATGCTCACCTCTCTCTCTCTCTCTCTCTCTCTCTCTCTCTCTCTCTCTCTCTCTCTCTCTCTCTCTCTCTCTCTCTATTTTTTCTCTTTTCTATTGTGTTTCCAATAAACCTTGACGTTGGTTCTAATTGTTGTTGTTTTCTTTTAGTGTTCATTTAGAGCAAGAGGTAAAGATATATATATATATATATATATATATATATATATATATATGGTATTTCTTTGTTGCTATCTTTTCAATACAACACAATATTGGTTCTAACCCTTGTTGTTTTATTGCAAAGATAATTTTAGGTGACATTGCATAAGTACTCATCCCTCTCTCCTTTTCTCTCTCTGTGTTTCCTCTTTTCTATTGTTTTTTTAGTATACCGTCATGTACATACTAACTCTTACTATTGTCTTTCTATAGAGTTCAATTTGGGCTAGATTGGGTAGGTGCTCATTGCTTTCTCTCTTTCACTCACTCACAAACACTTTCTTTATTTCTCTCTCCATTTTTCCTTTTCTACTATCTTTACATTAGGATTTGATGCTAGTTCTAACTTTGGGATTGATTGTAGTTGTAGCTTTTTACACCAAGTAGAGCATAGATTCTATAGCTCAAATTTACAAGTAAAGTTTTCATATTTTATGGTACCAAAATTTATTCATTTGATTAGTTACTTTTATATTTGTTGAAATTGATATTTTCTTTTGTCAATTGTTTAGAATATTTTTTGATAATCAACAATTCAATCTTGTCTTTAGCAGATCAACTTATAGGTAAATTCACCCTAGTTTATATTACTTCTATTCATGCAACTATCTAGATATTTTTTGTTAAAAGGGATTCATCAATTGAACAACTTAGTCATTCTTTTTATATGTTTATGATTTCAGTAGGTTTTGATGATCAAAAGTTAGAAAAATCATTTGTTGTTAGTGCAACAACAAAGTAGTGTTAGTATTCTATCTTATAGGTAAATTCTCTCTTTTATGTTGCAAGAAGTAATCAATAATTAGTTATTTCTATTGTTTTTGAAGTGCTATGTTTCTATTGTGTGCAAATATTGTGCAAGATTTAGGTGAATCACAAAACTCTCGATTGATTATTTTGTTGTGGTGAGTGATTCCTTTGTGCTTGGATGATATGGATCTATGGAAAGTCAAGGTTCAAATGTCATCTAATTTGTTGGTCTTATGTGTCCATTTAGATCTCCATGCTAATTGGCTATGATCTAGGAAACTCTTGTATCATACCCTCCATATAACACACAATGTGTTGAGTCGTAGAATATTTTAGGTATCAATCAAATGTGTCTATTTAGATTTGCATGCCATGTGGCTACCATCTTTATAGCAACTACTCTATATAATCCACATTTTCATACAATGTATTGTGTCACATCGGACTCCTATTCCAACAAGAAAAGAAAATCCCCCATAAGTACACAAGCATATATAGCATAAAGACACATTACTCGTAAAGGAGGAATATCACCTGGATAGGGCCACGAGAAGCTTCCGCGCAATAAAAGGCTCCTTCCAAGCTCTTCTTTAAACCTGTCTGGCACAAAACTAAAACAAGAAACCATTAACCGCACCTGTACTAAATAGACAACTGGCCCTCTTGGCCTAATTAAATAAAGCATTCCTCTACAAAACTAATTGGCCCTCTTGGCCTAATGGAATAAAATAGTTAAAACCTCGCAAAACTAGCCCTCTTGGCCTAACGAGATCAAACAAATTAGCACCTACACATCCCTTTCCAAAATAATGCAGATATACAATAATATGCTCCTTTTCAAGGAGGAAAAATAGGACTCACAGCCCTAAACTAAATGCATAAGGTTATTACCCATCCCTCCTGCATATATAGCAAGAGGAGTACGCATAACATGTTGTCTAATTAACCTATGGGTCCAGGATAACAACGGTAGATTGGTCTCGGCTATTCTTTGCATCACCCATATCAACCATCGCCTGCCATATGTTGCATGCTCTACTAACATTCCCCACAAGCGACCAGGTCCTGTCTCATTATTGATAGCAATATCCAAACTAGGACCACAGTTGAAGAAAAGGTCTTCTTCATAAGCAAGATTTGCCAGTGAATCCGTAAACTGATTCCAGTAACGTGGAATCAGCTGAAAATACACTCTCTCAAACTCCTCAAGTAGGGTCATCGCAGTTTGATGATACATATAAAGGATGGGATTTTGCATTGTGTATGTCCCATCTTGCTGATTCAGGATCAACTGGGAATCCCCTTTTACTAACAACCGCCAAATACCACCCTGTTTGGCAATATGCAGTCCCATAATTAGGGCTTTATACTCTGCCATATTGTTAGTGAATCTTACCCCGAGATAAGCAGCTAACTTCATCGCAACTCTATGTCAGGGATCTCAGATTACTACTCCAACACTCCCTTTTCTATTAGGGCCCCTGGACTCTCCGTAAAAATATAATGTGTACGTCCACAATGGGTATACACAGCCTGCCATCATGAACTCCTCTATTCGTAATTATGATAGACAAAATTTAGCATGTTTAGAGGATAAACTGACGGCTCCATCCCACCTTCTTCATTAAACGCAACAAGGATACTTGTCAACAGTCGTAAGCAGTGATGGCAGAAGACGTTGATCTCCCACACAAAGGTTTCGTCCTCTTGTTCAATCACTTTGTATTCTTTGCTCCACCAGATAAGTTTCCCCTGATGGTATCTCTGCTCCAGATATGGGTTAGTATATGTCTATTTTGTATCAGTTTGATGCTTCCTTTGGTTGTTTTGTGCAGATCTGTTGTGGGATTCGATATCACCCTATTCCGTGGTCACCAATGAGAGCAGAGTTTTGAGCTTGGGATGTGCCTAAAATTTGCCAAAATATCCAAAATTTAGGGGAAAAATATTAAACATCGAAGGCAACGGCTTCAGCTAGGACGATTTTAAGCACCAAGTGAAATACGACTCTTAAAAGGAGCCCTAGCGACACTTATTGATTTTTGATAATATTTTAGACTGCCATACAGGTTTTCAGGAGTTTCCTGTTAGTGCGGGATGTCAAGCCGGAGGTGTAGAAATTTATAGCACTCGAATCGGATGCCGGACGGGGAAATGGCCACAAGATGGGCAAGATTTGAAAAGGTGGACTTGTTTTTGGCCAAAGTGGATAGTGACCTTTGGGGCCTAGGAGCATTTTATGCAACAAAAAAATGTGGAGAGAGAAGAGATGAAAAAAAAAAGAGGAAGAAGATGCCAAGATGCGCCCGAAAATTGCGCCCCTTCTTGATGGATGATGGATGGCCGGTTGAATACAACCCATGGAGCAGACATTGGCCCTTGATTCCTCCCTATGGGCTGAATATCGCCGTCCTTCGCCCGTCCAATGGTGGCCTGAATGAAGAATTCTGATTCTAGTCTTTCTCTCTCCTCCCTCTCTCTCCCCTAAGGGGTTGTTCTTGTGTGCAAGAGGAAAATGAAGAATGGTGAAGGAAAGCTTGTCTGGTTGGGACCGGATTGCTTCGGAATCAATGTAGAAATGAAGATTGCTGATTGTGAAGATGCTAGACATTGAATGAGGGCTGACCCACAGTCCCGTAGCAAAACCGAGATCCCGAGACATGAAGCCTAAGCGGTAATTCATTTTTTATGAAGAAAAAATGAGTTTTTATGCTATTTGATTGATGAAATATTGTTCCCATGGGCTTATTATGCATCATGATGTTGTTTTCTATGAGTTTCAACAATGTGTAATCTGAAAATAAAAAAATCATAAGTGATATGGCTGAAATCAATGTCATAAAATCCGTAAAGCACGCGTTTAAGGGGTAAAATGGGGTTTTTTGCAAAATAAATGGGAAATATGAGACATAATATCTACAAAAACCTGAAATTTTGCTGTCAAGGAACCTAAGGGCCATAGCCCATAATCAATCTTAATTTTTAGTCATTTTTTATTGAAGAAAATAGAGGAAAAATACCAAAAAATGGTGAAAATGGGTTTGAAATGGGAGAAAATTAAGAAACGATTTAAAAAAATTTCCAAAAATTTACATGTGTATTTTTGCAATGTATAATGAAGATAGAGCATGAGGTTGGCCTTGGTTTACCCTCATTTCTATGTTTCTGTTCGTGTTTATCGCTTTCTTTGTAAGGAAATACACATAAAACAACCTTTTCACCTATCAAAGAATGCAAAACCTTAAACGGTAGGGTGAGAGGGGAGGTTGAGCATCAAAATATGAATGAAAATCTAATTTATGTGTTGCATCATGCCTATAGGCTATTGTTTTAAAATAAAGAGAAAGGTAGCATGAGCGTAAAGCTCGGTGTCTTTTCTCTTTGCAGTATATAAATGTTAGCATGGGAATCATGGAAAGATTGGTTTCGCACGATGCACAATGCTGAGTTTATTATGTTTGTGCACTAAACCATTCACATTATGCACTATGCATAGTTCATGGTATCAAAGGAAAAGCTCTCGGGCTACATAGCAATTATTTTCTTAGGAATTTGACCCACGATTGAGAGTGTAAGGTTATCCCTTGTCGTAGGATAGAGAGGCTGTTTCCTGAGGGACCGTTAAGTAAGGACACATGATATATCTCCTGGAAATATGAGAAATATGAAAGAGAGGAGTTTGTGTTTGTTTGTGTTATATGTTGAGCATCGCATCAAGGGGCCAATCCCTGCGATGTAGGAGAGCTGCAGTGGGGCTAGGTTGCCTCCATGTATGTGATCGTGGCATTGCCAATGTGTATGGGTTCTCCCTCTGTGGAGTTTATAAGAAGGGAAACCTTGGACTATAAACTATAAACGCATAGATTAGGCTTTAGGGCAGTTTGTCCTTTAGCATTAGATTGACGCTCCTGGCCCGCGAGGTCGTGAGGGTGTGTTTGTCTGTCATGAGCATGAGGTGGCTAGTGCCATAGCCATTGCCGGCCCATTTCAGGTCCCATCATAAGGCCTTACTATGGGTTCTCCTTTCTTTGCTCGTGTTATTGCGGCCACTTCCAATTCCACCAAATTGGAAGCATGTTCTTGGGTCTTTTGTTGGGCATTAGAAGTAGCTTTCACAAGAGCTCAATTTGGACAATCTTTTGCAATGTGGCCTTCTCCTTTGCATACACTACATAAGGGCTTGTAATCCATAGAACTTCTAGGGTTTGGATAGTTTGTGAGATATGACCCTTTTCTTCACATCTGTAACACTCCACCTCTAATCTCTAGCCACCGCTAAACTATTGTTCTCTGTAACTTTGAGAGGGAAACCTCCTTGGACCGAAATTAGGACCAAAATCCCTAGGCTTTGGTCTAATGATCTGCATTGTCATTTTGGATTCCAGCAAGTTGAATCTTGCCTCTTCATCTTTTTTTCTTCTTTTGTGCATCTCTTTCAGAGAGTAGATGTCCTCTATATGGTTCTTCCTCAAACACTATATGGACAACAGGCTCCAAGAATGGTGGATATTTGGGTACGTTCTGTGGAAATGTGCAGGATCTAGGACATGGCAAGGAGCTATGGTGGATGGAAAATGAAGACCAAACTCATGATGACATATACAAGTAGAGACAAACTGTTACACAAGTGAATTAGGTTCTAAGATGGTAGCTTGGACTCATAAACACAATCTTGTGTAGGACTGACAAAGACAAGATACTTAATTTAAAGTACAAAGCATCATAACATTGTATTCATTCCATATATAAAAAGTGGTAGTCAAGTACAATGCTTTATATTTGCTAGATGGGTAGCAATTTTCCCTCTCTATGCATATGGGATTCTTGCAGCCTGCATGTCTTCAGCCCAAACTGCTTGATACAAAGAGGCTACATTAGGTATGATTGGAAATATCTCAACAGGCCTCCTCAATCACAACCAAAAATTACAAAGTGTATAGAGGCTTTAGTGAGAGCAACACCTGCAAAGTGTGGGCACACCATAAACATGGAAAAACACTAGAGGCTATCGCAAAAAAGGCTAAGTGTGGGTATCACAAACATGATGGTCATCTAGAGGCTATAACAGGGGCCTCACAAAGTGTATAGAGGCTGTAGTACAAGGCTACATGAGGAGTTTTACGAGCTTATGTCCAAAGCATTAGGGATAGGCAATACAAGGCTAAAAAGTTAAGTAAAAAGTAGGATCAAGGACCATGAGGCCCTTGTGGTTTTTAGCATTTCTTTTGACATAGATCTTATGTTCATTGCAGATGTCGATGTAGTCCAGCTTACTCTTTTTGATCATGTAATTGTTCTTCACTTTTCTTGCCGCTTCTTCAGAGTCTTCATGATTTGTCTCTTTGATCTTTTTGTCCTCTTCTTCTAGGTCCTCTTGATCTACTTCTTCATTGACTTTGTTTGCATATGCATTAGTATTCATGTCCATGTACCCCTGAAGCAAATGTATCATTATCTTTGAGGCAACGGAAATGATTGTAAACTTTTGCACTTTCATATCTTCAAGGTCTTCAAATGGGCACATCGATGGTATTTGGATATAGGAAGCTCCATGTCTTCCTGTAGGTAGAGTAACATCTTCTGTGTAGTGTAAATGGGCCATAAGATACATGTTAATCTTCATGAGAAGCACCCACTTAGAAATCTTCATGTTTGGCATTGGAACTCAACTTCAAATCCTTGACTTTTTGACAAAAAAAAAGAGTTGAGACCTAATGTGTCAAAGGACACAATAAGGTAGTGTGAAAACACACTATGCTTAGTGCTAACAAGCACTATCTTGATGGTTATGCTTCTTGTGTGCCGGCTTGCAAATGCCTTCTAATCTTCCTTGAACTCTTCCAAATCTTCAGCAACCTCCAAGGAATGTAACTCAGTGATTTAAAAATTACTGCTGATAACTCTAATGAGAAGAAATAGTGAGAAGATGAAGTACAAGAGGAGCTTGAGTTTTGATGTTCGTGCTTGAGGTCTTCCAGTAACACTTTCCTCCTTAATAGAGTAATGAATCTTTCTTGGAACTTCAGAAAGTCAATGGATTAGAGTGGCCTTAGTTGGATAGGAGAGAGAGAATAAAGATGAGGTAAGCTAAAAAAGCTTGAAGGTGCAAAGCTATGGCTTCTCTGCAGTTAGGGTTTTGACCTGACTGGTTTTTTGTTCCATACAGCTCGTGGATTTAGTTATGGGAAGTCATGGGCTGACAGTGAGCTAGAATGAGGTTGAAAGGAACCAAGAGAGGATGGAGAGGTAGTGCCATGCCTAACTAGGCTCTGTTACCATGTGGAAATGTGTGGGATCTAGCACATGGAAAGGCACTATGGCGGATGGAAAATGAAGACCAAACTCATGATGACATAGACAAGTAGAGACAAACTGTTACACAAGTAAATTAGGCTTCAAGATGGCAGCTTGGACTCATAAACAAAATCTTGTGTAGGACTGACAAAGACAAGATACTTAACTAAAAGTAAAAAGCATCATGACATTGTATTCATTCCATATATAAAAAGTGGTAGTCAAGTATACTACTTTATAGTTGTTGGATGGGTAATAGTTTTCCCTCTCTATGCATATGGGATTCCTGCAACCTATATGTCTTTAGCCCAAAATGCTTCATACAAAGAGGCTACATTAGGTGTGATTGCAAATATCTTAACACTTTTACTTGCTAAATGTCATCTTGATGGCACTTTCTACACCATGTATTAGAATGCATCACATCTCTTCCACCTCCTGTAGGAGTGGATATATTAGTAGTACTCACCTTCAACGTCTATAGCTCTTCTATAATCAGATCCATAAGATCTTTCTTTCGATACTTGTGATGACTGAGTTGGACAAGTAGTCCTTCATATTTTCACCTCCTACAGTACTTGTAGTAGGGTTTTGGGAAGCTTTTGTTATTACTACATATACTGGTTGGGTTGATCCAGAGGGTCCTTGGTTCTGGTTCTGCTTTCAGAGCTCCTATTGAGACTTGGGGTTGTTGATTCCAGTTGGTAGGGTTCCATTGCTGTTGAGTCTCCATTGGAGAAATTGTTTGAGGCCACTGTTGTTGTGGTTGAACCATCATTTGAGGCATTGCCATCTATGGCCACTATGGATTAGGTGCACTGTACTGTGGCACTATTTGCATCTAGGGCTAGGGGTAGGGAACTATTCGTAGGACTACATTTGGTGGGTATATCATTCCTGGCATGGGAGGAGGTAAGACTCCTCTTCTTGAGGTCATCGACAACCTTGCTTCAACTTCATCATACAATCTTGCACCTTTCACTATAGCTTGCAGGTTGCCTAGTCTTATCAATTCCAGGAACTTGCAAACTTCTGGTTGCAGGCCTCTTAGGAAAACTCCCTTCTGGAAGCCTTCATCCAAATGATGGTTGGTCCATCTCTTCAATATGGATTCCATTCGTGAGACATAAGTTTCTACTCTTTCTCTAGAGGATTTACTTATGTTCATGAACTCCTCTTGCATCTGCTCTTCAAAACCCTCACACCTGAATTTAGTAAGAAAGACCAACTTTAGGTCATCCCATGTGCCAAAAGTTCCTACAGCTTGTCTCTCATACCACTAAAAATTGCACCTTTGAAGGTGACAACGAATATTGCCAACCAATGCTCGGGGGTTTTGGCATTGTTAGCCACACATGCTACCATAAATTGTGCTACATGAATATCAGGGTCTTCATTGTAATCTCCCTTAAAAATGAGAAATGGGACTACATTTACTGGCCTGTCATCAGTATTTCCAAGAAGGATTTGACTAGGAAGGAGACCTTGAGTTTCCATGGGGACTTCTATAAAGCTTTTAAGGTGTCAAAGGAGGCTTTTATTGCAAGTTCGTTCTCGGTCTTGATTTTTTCATTTTCTCTTCTCATGTACCTCTGGAATCATTTTAGTGCTTGCCTCTTTATTCCTCATTCATTAGAGGGTTGGCTCCAACTAGTTGGTCAGTACTCAACACAATAGAATCAGAGGGGGACTTTAGTATCTTGAAGACTCTCTGGCCAACATCTCTTCCATTAGGAAAAAAATGAACTCACAAATGGGCCCTTTAAAAAAATATAATTTAAGATGTGGGCCTTTTGGATTGTCCAATAGGAAGGCTAGATGTTGACATCCATGGAGGGTGAATATTCTCTCTCCAAATCTTGGGTTTTCAATTAAAAAAAGGGGTAGTGGGGGATTAAAAAAAGGGAGAATGAATAATGCACAAAATTTGAGTTTCTCTCACCTTGTATTTCTCCCCTTTTTAAAAATAATTTTCAATTTTGATTTTTTTCCCTCTCAAAAAATTAGTTTGACCCAAAAGTTGAGCAACATACCACTTTTCCTCTCTTCTCTATACTTGTGAGTTTTCGTCTCCATTGAAGCTCCCTGCTCAGAGTAATTAGGGTTTTGAGCGTTCTGCTTACCTCTACACTTTCTTCTCCATCCAACTCCATATTTTGGGCAAAACATAGGTGCCCATCTCTCTTTCCATTTTCTCTTGTTTGCTATTTTTTCAATAGGGTTTGATGACGATTATTACTGTTATTGTTGTTTTATTGTAGAGGTTTTTTGGGGCAGGAAGCGGAGGTGCTCATCTCTCTCCCTCTCCCCTTTCTTTCCCCTCTCTCTCTATGTGTTGTTTCTCTTTTATGTTGTGTTTTCAATAGAATTTGATGTTGGTTCTAATTGTTGTTTTCTTGCAGAGTTTATTTAGAACAAGAGACATAGCTGCTACTCTCTCTCTCTGTTTGGTTTTTTTTTTTGCTGCTCTTTTCAATACAACATGATGTTAGTTCTAAACCTTGTTGTTTTTTTATTGTAGAGATAATTTTGGGTGACATTGCATAAGTGCTCATCTCTCTCTCTCCCTCTCTCTTTCTCTCTCTATGTTTCCTCTTTTCTACTATTTTTTCAGTATACCTTCATGTAAATACTAACTCTTGCTATTGTCTTTTGTAGAGATCAAATTGGGCAAGATTGGATAGGTGCTCACTTTTGTCTCTCTCCCGCGTACTCACACACTCTCTCTTTCTTTCTCTCTACATTATCCCTTTTGTACTATCTTTACAATAGGGTTTGATGCTAGTTCCAACTTAAGGATCAATTGTTGTTGTAACACTTAACACAAGGTAGAGTAGAGATTATGTAGCTCAATTTACAGGTAAATCTACCATATTTTGTGCTGCCAAAATTTATTCATTTAATTAGTGACTTTTATGTTTGATGGGATTGATGTTTTCTTATGTCCATCATTTGCAATGGGTTTTGATCAACAACGATTCAATCTTATCTTCATCAGCAGATCAGCTTATAGGTAAGTTGGCCCTATTTTGTATTTCTTCTATTCATGCAGTTATCTAGATATTATTTGTTAAAAGGGATCCATGCAAGTATTTTTGTTAAAAGGGATTCATGCAGGTATTTTCTATACATGCAGGCACTATATAAGGTTTAGGTGAAGCACATAATTCTCATTTGACTATTTTGATGTGGTGAGTGATTCCTTTGTACTAAATGATATGGATATGTTGGAAGTCGATGGTTCAAAAATCCTCTGCTTTATTAGTCTTGTGTGTCCATTCGGATCTCCATGCCAATTGGCAGTGATCCATGAAACTCTTGTATCATATCATCCATATAATCATCCATATAATGCACAATGTGTTGAGTCATAGAATATCTTAGGTGTCAATCCAATGTGCCTATTAATATTTGCATGCCATGTGGCTGCTATCCTTGTAACAATTACTCTATAATACCCATGTTTCATACAATATATTGAGTCAAATCAGACTCCTATTCATTATAATAAAATTTATTTTGGCAAATTTCTCTGAGTATTCTTGTGCTATTCTTTTCATTATATTTCATGTAAATGGTATGATTAAAGTGATGCCTTGAAATTGAATCTATACTTTGTGTCGATGTACATATCCACATGCATTTCGATATCGATGTTTGTTCTATTTACAAGAGTGTAAACATCTCTTAATGCCATGTTGATTCGTATGGCATATTGGTGATTACTAGACAGACTTAAAATGATTATTATTTAGGGATTAATACATACTTCTTTACATCTAATGTGTAGGTTATAATGCTTGAGAGAAGAACAAGCATTCTCTCGATAGAAGTACATAACAGAAAAGATGAAGAAGGGAACTCGATCACTGATATCTATCATTGCTCATCTTGGGCACATATGTGTCCAAGTATGAAGGGAGCTTTCAAGGTGAAAGCATCTACAATTGTAGATGTATCAAAGCACTGGAAGGGTAAAAATTTAGCTCTCAAGCAAAGGAATGTTGATTCTCACCTTGTAACAGAGGTGTTTATACAACATGTATTCATGCAAAAACAAATACATATTGTGCCCACTATGCCCTTTCAACGAAACATTGCAAACAATAAATATTTGCAACTCGTTGAGAATGATAAAATTCATGATATCTATGTAACTACTTGTCTCGTATTTACAGAAGTATACCCTTCAAATTGCTGTGAGTGGCAAAATGTTGAGAGTTTCACAGGTTCTTTTAAGTGTTACCACCTCAAAATTGGTAGATTGCTCTTTGAGGAGCATACAACTAAGTAGCTCGTAGAGGACCTTGTTTTTTTCTATGACTCCAAGTACATATTTCCCAAGGGGGGTTGAGAATATGGAACCCTTGAGTCTATGCACATATTGAATCTCAATAGCATAGAATGGCCATTGTGTAGTAGCGACATTTTGCACATGTGTAGCACAAAAATTTCAGTAGACATATTGAATTCTATGAAGCCAAGCATTGGCTCAAAGAATGTACATCTAAGCTGGTTCATACCATTTGCAATTTTTGCACACATGTTCAAGGAATGTAAGGGTTTGAGATGTACCAAAAGCACGCACGTCATAAAAAGTGCATCGGAAGATTAGGTAATAAAGATTCTAGGTAAAATTTGGACATTAAAAATGACTCACAGTCCTGACATAGTGGAGTGTCAAGTCACAACAAGGGACATGGCCTCTAAGTAAAATTTTTTCCCTCTTAGTTGAGTACTATCTTACTTTGGGATGAATTGGCTAACTTTCCTTTCCAATTATAGGTACTTTGTCACACGATAGACTTTATGCCTAGTGTTCAAGTATCCTAGATGGAGGATGCTCAAGGGTAAATGATTGTGCCTTGATCAAGATATGCATGAAAGTGCAATTGTGGATGTTACTGTGATTTGTGAGGACCGTGAGCCGCCCCAAGTGTTGCAAATGAAGGATGATTGGCCCTTGAGTATAATGTGTCAAGAAATTACAATGTTAATGTAGAATCCACTTGTTAGCTTCTATTTTAAACTAGATGGTAAGAAAATTCAAAGCCGAGCTGAGGATACTATTACTAGTGGAAAGTGTGTGGCTCCACATATTTTAGAAATTGTAGTCTCCCTAAAAATCCGAACGCCACAAGTTGTAATATCAACATCTATAAATTTTTGGATTTTTTTGGCCAATAGAATATTGTCGCTTGCAAACTTGCAATATTTAAAAATTATGGTATTCATGCAAAATCATACACTTGTTATACACTTTCCATATCAACACATTACATATGCATGCAAACTTTACAAAGATATAAGTAAAGCCATAACTAAATATCGTATGCGAATAGCCCTTAATGGTTTAAAACTTAAGGTTTCTAAGGTAGAACTAGTTTAGTTCTTATTTCATAGTTTCATTGTTTCATTTTACACTTTCTCTCTTCATCTCTTTATATCCACCACATCCCTTCTACTTGCTACAATGGGTGCTCGTACACACTTTGATGAGTGGATCCACGATACTATCTTTGCCAGCCAGAGTGATGAGATATTTCAAGCTTTCTCTAAGAACTTCAACCTTGAAAGTGTGCTCTCATCGTTGGATCCCCCCTTTAGGTTTTGGAAAACTTTATGAGAACCATTGCTACCTACACATACTCCATCGAGGGATTAGACATGACTTGTGCCTTTGGAACATCTCATGGTATTTTAGACAGGGAAGAATCACCAAAAAGTGGTGAATAGGTGTCTCGCCCACATGGATCCTTCGCACAGAGTATGCACTGTTCCCATGGGCAGTGCACTAAGTACAACACCTTTGGATCTGGTGGAGTATGATTGTGCATTGGCAATTTACCTCCTTGCACTGGATACACCCCTAGAGGAGGAGAGTGATGAAGATACAACTCCACAGGTTGTTGCTATCACATACACAGGAGAAGAACTGTTTGAAGAGATCATAAATGTTGAAGAGGAACATTGAGTGGGGGTAGAGCAAGGGTTGGCTCTCATGGTGCCATTTTCTTCAGAACAACCACAAGTCAACAAACCCAACCTTGCCTCCTTGACGCCCATTGAAGTAGATGAGGTACAATACTTGCTTCTATCAGATGTGCTGCAATAATTGGAAATGAAGAAAGAAGAGTTATTTTCCATCCTAGTCAGGGATTCAATGAAAGACCTGATTGACTATGATTACGTGGATGTGCATCCAACGATGGTAGAGATTGGAAGATATTATGGCACAAGCTTAGATACAGTGAGTGCCATCATAGCAGCATAGGAACGTATTGCCTCGATTGAAGAAGGTTACCTTGTGTTAGATACTGAATTTAAAGCACTAAAGCATGATCTGTTTGGACCAAGGCTCGAGCTTCCTACCAAGGATTTTGTAGATCCCTTTGCCCAAAGAGGCGCCTTGCTGACACACAAGGAAATGAAGATACAAGATGATTTGGAGAAGGTGAGATTTCTAACTACCATATATTTTTATGTGACAAAACTTGACGGTAGGGGGAGTTGGGTCCCTTGGAGTCCATGAGTAAAATCTTGGCAAAAAATTATGCCTGCAGCTACCCTGTCCGAATTCTTGCGTCTGGGGCCACTCCTTGCAGGCATCATTTTTTGCCAAGATTTCACCAGTGGACTCCGGGGGACCTGATGCACCCTACCGTCAATTTTTGGTTACTTTCTGATAACTCTAGGTTAGTTGCTAAATATATTGTTTGATTTGACTTTGTCATTCAAGACATACTGTATATAGATGAGTTTGCATCAAGGCAAGGAGGAGGTCGGCATGTGGATCGACGAAAGGATTTAGCTCTGAAGGAGTACATTGGCAACCTTGTTGTAGACTTGGTGGTCTTCCATAAGAAGTGCTCACCATGAGGGCAAGAAATAATCATGAAAATTTGAGCTTGTACATTTTCCAGTGATATGTGTGACATCTAGCTTGGAGAAGGTGGTGCTAATCAAGTGGTCAAAGCTTCTTTACTTGTTTGACCAAACACGTGGTGGAGCAATATGTATGCTTGCTACCTTTGGTGACCCTACTAAAGTGTCAGATCCACTTCTCCTAGAGAAAGAGCTAAAGGGGGAGCGAATCATTTTTGAAGCAATGAAGGAGCTTATATTTTCATCAGAAGTTGGCCCCTCTCCACCGATGAAAAAGCCAAGGAACAATTAAGAGTTCTTGTTGGCTATCAACTTTTTGTATCTTCCATCACTATATCAGCTATCACATGTATTTTTCTTGATGAATATAAGATATTTCACTTTTTCCCTATAAATAGATATTTATTGAATAAATGTGTGGTTCATATAAGTGTGACGATGATGTGTAATATATGAATGATGCATTCACATACGTTAACATAATCCAATTTAATTATGTCAACACGTAGTATTGTACTTGCAATTGTGAATAAGCAATAATGTAACTCGTATCCTTACGTATTACTACTTTCAATGCATTCGTACGTTAAACAAAAATTAAGATTCATGCATTTTAAGAAACAAAACAAAATAACTTTACTCAATTATTTGGAATCAGTACACATCGCATGAGATATTATGTATATATAAATAAATATTCCAATGTGACAGAGTATACAAAATTCTTTGGCCTTCCAAGATGCTATGGTGTTGTAAAACTCATTACAAAACCTTGCATTATTAATATCATAACCTATGGAGGAGTCCCCTTGCCGTGTCGAAGCCGAGCGATAAAGTTCATGTCTTTATATGTGATTGTGACACGCTTTGCATGGATGGCTGCTAGCTACGTATGATGAAACCCCTTTGCAGTTGTTTGTCAGGCCTCCATAGCTGTAGCAGTCCACCTTCCTGTGGGTGGGCCATTTCACACTCATGCCCAAAATCTTCCAATCCCTTTCACCTCCAAGTCTTGCATGACTTCTCAAACAACCTTATGAAAAGATCTTTTTGGGATGAGAAGCTCATATCCGCATTAGATTCTCCTTATCTCCCAAAGGGCGACAGTGCCCAATTTCCATCTCCTCTTCTTTTGTGGTGGTCGTTGTGCTCTATGGGGAGCACAACCTACTGCTGCACTAGAGGAGACTCCACCTTGTATTGTAGGTGGCATGCCTTGGCATGAGGTCTTCCTCCTCAGGCCAATGAAACGATGGTATGCTTGCTTGGTGCGTGCCATGCAAGCTCAAGGAGGGCAAGATGGAGAAGAGACCGAGGTTGGGGGTGTGAGAATGGAGGAAGCAAAGAAAGCAAGATGTGAAAATGAGAAGAAGAACAAACTTTTATCCCATTTAAACCTCAACATTGGGTTAATGCAACTTCATACGCACTATCCATCATGTGATCATAAATCCATAACCTTTTATCGAAATGCGATGAAACTTCACACGTGCACTTGTTAGATGGCCAAGAGTCCAAAATTTTTTTTTGAAAAAACAAATGTCTAAAGAGCCCTAGTTCGAAGTTTGGCATTTAGAACCACTTTCCTACCAAGAAAGTGTCTCCAAAAAAAATAAATTGGGCTTTTGGCCACCTAACGAGTACGCGTGTGAAGTTTCGTCGCATTCCGATACAGTTTAGTATTTTAAAAATTATCACACACCAAAATTATGGATAGATTGATAATCGAGAAATCAACATCGTTACTACTAGCCCTTAGAAACTTCACACCACATAAACTATACAAAGGTATCAGGAGTAAAGTCTGCAACAAGAAATTGCAAATTTTTACATGTTTTTCCTATTGAAATTGACAGTGCTAGCAAAAATTGTAAGTAAAAATTGAAAATATAGTGAAGATGCACAGACAAAGTTGAGAGTGAAGGACAAGAGAAAAAATTAATTCATTTTTAAGGGCGCGTACAATAGTTTTTCACTAGGATATAGTCATATGTGAAAGTGAAACCTTCTTTTATATAACCCTAAACTGCGAGACTCATTCACATAGATGCACACTCTCTCTTTCTCTCTTAAACTATGAATTGCATTCACACTGAACACATTGTTCATCTTACAATCTTAGCTCTCTTTGAATCCATTTGCTACCTTATCGAAGCCTTATTTCTAGCCGCTTGGCATGGTTTTCTTTGGAACTTGAGGCTTCATGATACACTCTTTTAGTGACACGACATGATTCCATCATGTCTACAGCCAATTCATCAGCACTTTCATTTGCTCTCTTTTGCAAGAGTTTAGCTTCATTTGCTACTATAATCCTATACCACCAAGATAGAAATTGGATCATTGGATTGCTACCATTCACCCCTCCACCATGATTGGTTTTTCTTTGGTATGCATACCACGTGCTATCCAATGTGAATTTTCCATCCCTTGTGTTTGGACCAAATCCCAATGCTTCCCTTTTCTGCAAAGTATGGCCCATGTGCCTCAAGGATATGCTACAAAGACACATATCACACATGAGTAAAACAATGCTCAATAGTTTATACAATTCATACAATTTTAAAATATTAACTTAGTACGCACCATGTAATGTGTGATAGAGCTTTTGCCCCATGCTTCCACCATGTTTTCATAGAAGCTATGCACATCATCAATAAATTCTTACTTATCTTCATTGTTAAACACCATCTTGCAAAGTAAGGGAGCCAATTTGTTAAGACTTATCCAAACCTTAGCTTTGGGAAACCTTGTTTTTCCTTTATTACTTCAATCAGGACTACAAAATGTAACTTTTTCCACCCATCATAGTCCTGTGGCCTACGAACCATGACATTCCCTTTCTCATTGATAGGTGCTAAGAGAAAATTCCTAGCCTTTGCTCCTCCAAAGCAATGCTTTTTTGGTAAGTTACCAAAATTTCGTGATCTCTTCTCATCTTTTTCAATCGTCACTTGATGCTTGTGTAGCCCAATTTTTTATAGTACTCGCTCCACATTCCTACATGTTGTAATGGATTCTTTTTCTAGTTGCATCCTATAAGCAAAGCAAATGTATTCATATAAAAGTTTCTCCATGATTCTGACAAAAGCATGCAATGAAAAAATGTGAATACGATCTAATGGAATGTTGAAGATGGGCTTCCAAGTGGGATCTGCTCTATTGTGTGTTCGTGTAGAACTTGTCATCTTTTGCCAGTTCTTCTTTCTGTCCTTTCCTTCCACCCTCTCTGTCAAGAAATATAGGTATGGATTCTTTGTATTTGCACCATTGGAGATCCCACACGCATTTTAAAGTTTTCAAGTCTCCTACAAGATGCCATTCAACCAAGTATTGACCATACCCTTCAATCGAGAGCATCTCACCATGTTCTTGACAATCGATGATGCTTGGAATACTTGTGTACGCAAAGAACAGTACTTGCAGCACCTCAAATATTGTAACGTGTCCGCTAGAATCATTCCGGACACGTCTTAGCAGTCCATCGAGAAGGATGTCTAGAAAGCTCCGCCCGGCACTCCCATGGAATGTTACGGGACTTGCGATCTAGGTCTTCCCGCGTCTGCCACGTAGCGGAAGTATCCTGGCCGTTCCCACTTAGGATCGACCTGAATTTGGGTTTTCCTGTTTGGTCTTTAGCTAGTCCGCTAGAATCATTCCGGACACGTCTTAGCAGTCCATCGAGAAGGATGTCTAGAAAGCTCCGCCCGGCACTCCCATGGAATGTTACGGGACTTGCGATCTAGGTCTTCCCGCGTCTGCCACGTAGCGGAAGTATCCTGGCCGTTCCCACTTAGGATCGACCTGAATTTGGGTTTTCCTGTTTGGTCTTTAGCTAGCAACAACTAGCGTCAGACCCGAGCGAACTACTTTACGCAGAAGCGCCCGGTCCGAAGCGGATTCACGCTGCACTTGGTTCAAGGAGAATGGGAAACGAGAGGGATGCAAGGCTCGACCTCTCTGCCATAAGGCATAGTCCCATTCCGTTCCCCTAAAACAGCGTAAATCGGGTAGGATGTAACTCTAGGTCATCGTCTTCGTTATTCCCTTTGATGCTGAACATCAACCTGCTGTTCGTCCAAGACTTTGAGAAAAGTTCCCGGCTAACCGGGACCACCCATCCATAGGACGGACCCATGGTCCATCCTCCGCACTTTCCTTGGTTTGTTTTAGTTATGTAATTACCTACCACATTAGTTTGACATATACAAACAGCTTCTTTGATTAACCCTGTTATGCACTGGTTCCTTCACGTAATCTTATCACAGGACATAAAGAAAACAATGCCAAACAACTTCTTTATTATCATTTTATCCTTTTATCTTTGCAATACAAGGAGTTCCCGCCCGTAGGCGTATTCATAATCCGCCCGAAGGCTATCCAGTAATCCACCAGGGATCACTAATCCAAGTTTCCGCCCGTAGACTAGTATGCGGGCCTTGAGATCCAATCCCGAGTCACGTTAGTCTCTTGTGCAGGACCCGGAAGGCGAGGGATTTACAGCCAGAGCCCCCCTGGCACCCAAGCGTCCTCCTGCTCCAAGCAGAACTCAACGGAGAGACCTCTCACGGCGGGTTCGGTCCACGTTCCCGGTGCGGCTAACATCCCCCTTGGTTAGGGTTAGGCAGGCAGTCGGGGGTAATTGAAGCTGCCTCTCCCCTCAGGCCTTCAACCTGAAGTATTTAGATGTATTTTCATCCTTTAGTTCATTAAGCAAACATTGCAAACAGTGCTTTCTAAACTGTTACAAGCACAATCAATTTCCAGTGGTCGTTCAGCTGGCAAACTGTTAAGGAGTGACTTCCTTTCCTCCGAACGCAACCCGCATTCGATCCGGAATCAATTGCAACTTGGCAAGATTCCTATCATTCTTGGGTTAGGTTCATACCCTACCCATACTTTAGGTTTGTTGTGGTAGGTTCCAACGACCATGTCGCTTTAGTTTATTGTCTGGTCATTTGCTTCAAGGCAAACACCTAACCTTTCCTTTTCCTTGGCAGTTATCCCCCAAGAAAAGTGAGTAACAGGATGATTACTCATCCTCTTGTAAGTTAAATTCTGTCAATAACTTGCCAACCTCATTTCGAGAGATGACAAAACTCTCTTGTGGGCAAATCTCAAGTCTATACAAAGTTGCAGCTTTTTGCACATGTATTGCATCTATTCCACGGGATTATTCTACCCATTGTTTAGCATTTTCCGGTCACGGAATTTACCTCCAGCCGAGTAACAGGGTTTTAGGGTATCCTCCAAACGATTCCTAGTTATGTTGGCCCATGGTCCTAGAAATAGGCAACTCCGTCGGAGTTTCATCATTTTGAATGATCCTTGGGATAAAACCTTAGATCATTTCATGCATGAACATCCAATTGCTTCGACATTTCGTGAACGTGTGTAAGATCTTTAGATTTGCGGTTTTTGTCTTGGCAACTAGTGTAAACTAGGTCGAATTACCCTAGTTAACATTTGGGATTCCTATCATATCGACTCAATCATGCCCATACGAATCTTTGTGGTTTAGATTACTTTAGTCAACTCAATTATGCTTGTCTTGCGACAAGGATGATCCTTCTAAAGGTAATAACTAAATCTAACGGAGAATAATAATTACCAATACGCGTAAACATGCGATTTATTGCTTCCACGCATCACATGGTTCATGATAACTTTATCTTTCCTTGGTGTAGCAAAAACCGCATGATAATCTGGAAGTTAACTTTTCCTAAGACATACTAGGATTTACATCAATTAATCATGCTTACAACCTTATAGTCTATACTTCCGAATCTTATGCTTTGACGAACCATGCAACCTTTCCTAAATGCGGCTTCTGATGAATGACGTTATCGCATGATGATTATGCGATACGCAACATTCCCTTAGCTATAATGTAGTTAACGAAGTTTATACCAACTAAAGCTAATGTTAACTTAGTCCATACGATCATTTTCGTACTCTATTATTTCTTTTCGGATAATACTTTATGGAGCTAACCTTTCCTCATGAAATCATTACGAGAAGGATGTTGCCTAACATGCGGCACACGCTTATTCCTACCATGTCTAGGACAAAAGAGAATGCACTTATAAATTCCATTTCTTTGCCTAAGTTTAGACTCATTACTTTGATAAGGTACGAAAACTACATGCAACTAGCCTTCTAAGGTGGATAACTCGTTCAAATTCATGACATATTTCAATCTTGCCTAATGTTCAAGAGATGCTTTATCAAATGTGTTTTTTTCCAATTTCCATATGCTTTAAAATTAAGCGTAAAAATGCAATTTCCTTTATGAGCTAAGCGCGCCTAATCATGCGAGAATAACTCGAAAGAACCTGGACTTGAGGACTCGGGGAGATGTCCACTTGTATATTCGGAGATGAGCCTTCCGCGGTCGCACCTTGTGATCTTTTTGGGGCCATCGTAGGCGTAAATTCGACTTCCGATTTGCCTTTGTGGTCTACGGAGTGTCTTGCCTTGGCATGCAACCTTCCGACCTTTGCCTTTCCTCGTAGGAGGAAGATTTCTTTACGGGATGTCGCTTGCGGAAAAAGGGCTTTAAAGACTTATTGCGAAAGCCTTTTTCGAAGGGTCTTGGGGTTCTTTACGGCCTTCACCTCCTCCTCTTCAAAGTCCCGGGGAGGGGTATGAAGGGGTCTTTTTGGAAATGTGGTGGGAAGGGACCTTAAGGAGGCCCCCCCCTTCGAAGCTTCTAAAGAAGCTTGTGAGAAGCTTCTGCTTCTACAGAACCACGGGGGGGGGTCGTGATCCACATAGCGGGCGGCCTGAGATGGCCGGGCGGTCAGGGCGGCAGCGATGGCGGATCGTGGCGGTGGCTGGCGGACCGGCAGCTAGCGGCGGACTGGGCGACTATGCGCGGCGGTGTCAGCGATCTCCTCCTGCTCGGTGACCAGCACGGCGACCTCCTCACGCTTTCCCTCCTTCAGCTCCTCTCTCACAGCTTCTCTAGCACACCCCCTTGCTAGGGGGTGTTTATATAGGCATGGGGGGGTGGGGAAGAGGGCCTCCACACACGTGGAGGACTCCCCTCATGCAGTCCCCACTTCACTCCTTCTTGGCCATCCCCCCTCCACACTCCCTCTCCTCTAGCCATGCATCGGCTGGGGGAAGGGATAATAATAAGGAAATTTGCCTTGTATTTATCCTATTGCCCTTCCCAAGCGGATGTTTCCTCGCGGTTTTTACGGTCCTCAACCCCGGCCTTTAATTCTTGACATGGAGACCTCATTTTCGAGCGTGCATGGTGTGGATTAGGTTACCAATAATCACGAAGTAGGGGAATACTCTTGCACAAGGTTTACACGGCGTGCGGAAGGTTAATATTTACGGTACGCGGTACGCGGAAATATTACAAATATTTCCTTAGGAACTTCAAATGCAATGAGCCACTACACATGGTGCTCGGATTGAACACTAAAGTTCCATGGGTTATTCTTGTCAAATTGTAAATCTCTATTCATCAGAGTTACACTAACTCTTTCAAGCTTTACTCCTTTGATGACCTCACTTTCATCTAATTTTATAACAAACTGCAATTTACCATTACATTCCTCTCAACATACATATTATAGTACATTACCATTGTTGATTGCACCTTGTACAAATCTAAATAGTAATTGTTGACTTTGGTGAACTTCACCTCATATGCATTTTTGGTCCCAACCTTTAGTATTTCCACGCATTAAACATGCGTGGCATCTCATATCAGCTCCAAAACCTTTGTATTAAGTTGCCATCGGGCCTCTATTAGCTTTGAAGGTTGAGGAAGAGGCACGATTCTATTTTTCTTCAGCACACGACCAAACCCAGCCCTCATACCTTTGAATATCTTTGAGTAAGTCATTGTGCTAATACCGGCCCTGTCACAAATGGATTGTGCATTCATAGTTGAGAACTCATTTGACACATCTTTTAATGTACACTCAATCACCTTTTCCTTCACAACATTAAACTTAGGATTGTTCAAAGCATTTTTCAATGTACTTGCCTTCAGCAATCTACTAATACACATTTCAACCTCATCCTCACCTAGGTTCTCATTCTAAGCTACCTTACATGCTTTGACACGTCACTTCCACTGGCTGCTATTCACAATTAACTCATTGATGGCTTCTTCTTTTGTTTGTGATCATGTGTTAGCTTGCTATTGATCTTTCTTAGGTCATCCAATTGTGCCTTTGCCTCCTCATATGAGATATCAATGTCATGGATTGTGTCCTACATTGAAATAATTTGATTATTTTATTGAATTATATTGTCATTCAACTGTACATTTCTTAGGTCATCCAATTGTGTCTTGTATTAAAATAATTTGTTTTTTTTGTTGAATTATAGTGTTAGCTTGTTGTTGATCTTTCTCAAGTCCTCCGATTGTGCCCTTGCCTCCTCATATGAGATAGCAATGTCATGGATAGTGTCCTGCATTGAAATAATTTGATTGTTTTGTTGAATTAAAGTGTCATTCAATTGTATCTTTCTCATGTCGTCCAATTGTGTCTTGTATTAAAATAATTAGATTATTTGGTTGAATAATAGTGTTAGCTTGATGTTGATCTTTATCAGGTCCTCCAATTGTGCCTTTGCCACCTTATATGAGATACCAATGTCATGGATAGCGATACTAGGAGGCATATTCCACGGTGGATTCTATGAGATTACAGTGGATTCCGTGAGTTTTTTATTCCATGGTGGATTTCGTAAAACTATATTTATTTGTTGAGGCTCATACACAAGGTGGATTCCTTGTGCGAGAAGTTGACGGGGACACCTATCCTTTTCAGGCGTCATGTTAATTTAATGTGCACATGGGTGATTCCACAGCGGGTGATTCTGCAAAATACATATTTAAATTAATGAATGTTTTTGAGTTTAGAGTGCACTCATATTAAATTAAGGTTAGGACAGAGTTCCAACCTATTTATTTATTTTGTAGTTGAATACTACTAAGTATTCACTTTTGTTGGTTTAATTTTATTATTTTCTAACAATTGTGAGTGCTTCTGTTGATGTGTAGAGTAGGCGATGGTGGCATTGGGAAGCACTGGGCGATAGTGTGTATTTAGATTACTTAGAAAAAATTATCATTTTTTATGGGCACGCGTCTTATCATTAAAGGCATGGTGCAAATATTTATTTAGGTGTACTTATTTATTGAAGTGTTTGATAAATATTTATTATTTTGTATGCACATGGACGCATGATTTAAATATATCATTATGGCACATTGTATTTGGGCACAACCTAACTTTTGGGATGCCTAATCGCTTTATTCTTTATTTGGACAAAAGCAAACACAAAAGCCAAAGCATGCTAATTGTAAAATTGAGCTATTTTTGAGCTTTGAGATGAATAAATTTATAAATACATGCCTTGTGAAGCACTCACACAAGGCATGGGGGGAGATTGTACCCAAATTGTCTCTTTTCTTCATGTCGTGCAAATCTATCTTCTTGTTTTATGAGCTTTGGTAGAGTCTATTTGTTCTTGGGGACCTTTTTTTGCTCGCTACATATGCATCCAACATCCGATTTGTGCATCAGTGGTATCAGAGCGAAGCTGAGATCAAGGGCTTTGAATTGCTAACCATCTCACACGAAGGCAAAACTCCTTGAACAAACGGGCTCTATAGTCAGGAACCGTCAATACATGTGTATTCTTGGCAGTGAAGAACCCCCTACCGTGTTGTTGGATCGTAAAAAGGACCACTCTCTCTGGCGATGGAGGACCACTTAGGAAGCTCGCTTATCAAGACGTTCTTTTTTTCTCAGAGAAGCAGAGACTTTCATTAGTCATTATTTAATTGGAGATTATAAAGCTTAACCCTTCAAGTTCTATCATCTGCAGCATCAATATGTACTGACAAGTACCGAATCTGTCATCGACATCCTCTTGTCCTGTCGATTTTAAAAAAAGTCATTAAGCTTTTATAAAGCTTAAGGTTTTAAGCTTACTAAGGCTTAAAAATTCAATCCTAAATCTCCTTCTCAACAGTTGTTCACACAAAATTTACCTCGACCTACTCTTAAAAGCCTTAGCAAGCCCCTATTCGTACTTGCACTCTGACGGAGACAGTTTCCAGTACAAGCAAAATGGCACGCGCAGTCTATTTCCTGTTTGAAAAAGACCTTCATCAATTATGGTACCCGCAAAAGAAGATTTTGCAAGATGTATGATCAAAATATGGAAGATTTTATGGCTGAAGGTGATTTACCAGAACCAACAATGGAGCAAAAATGAAACCTATTTATGATGCAGCTTCAAGAGGAATGAAGAGCATGTCAAACTTTGCAAGCTCAACTAGCTACTCTTCAACGATCTACTATCGATCAAGATGGACTGCAACAACTTGAAGATGTTATATGATGTATGATCGATGCAACACTCGAAGTACAGTCTATTAGGAAAGAAGCCAAGATAAGTAAAACGAATTCTCAAATTTTGTACTCTTAATGGACTACGTGATGGAAAAAGTGTTCTTACTTTTGTTAGACACTTTGATGATTATTTCCATCAAGAACAGTATGCTGAAAAAGATAAAATCAAATGTGTCACTAACCATTTAGTGGATAGAGCATCATTATGGTGGACTCTTGTTCGCAAGAGTATTGATTGCCCTACTACTTGGGAGGCTTTTCAAAAGACATTTTTGCAAAATTTTCTTCCACCTCAATTCCATGAAAAAGCAATCAAACAGTTGATCTTCTGTAACAAAGGGATTGTGAGCCTATTCCGCAATACACTGAGCGTTTCTAGAACGCCTTATTGCAACTTCGAATGCTTGAAGATGTACTTGAGGTAATCCACAAGCACAAGTATATGTCTAGTTTGCTTGGTCACTTCTATGCGAAAGTGAATGTGTTCAAGACAATGACTCTAGAGGATGTGATTTCTTTGGCCCATGATAGTAAAGACAAAATTCGCGGTCAAGAGAAGCAACCACAACAATTTTCAACTAATGGTAACTTCGGAACAAAGTAATTCAATTCTAACTTTTGAAGATTCAAACAAAATCACTTTGTTCCTTCTTCTTTTCGTAAACTTTGGATAGGACCCCTTGCTTTACCATCAAACACAAATTCAAATCCTAAGCTATCTTTCCAACCAAATCTCAACATACCTAGACTCCCAGCCATTACCAATAATGTTTCCAAAGCCAAGCCTATAGTTTGCTACAAGTACCATCAAAGGCTAGACACCTAGCGGTGAATTGTCAATCCAAGAAGTCAACTGTTCACATCAACTACTTGGGAGCGACTGAAGACGAAGACCATGAAGAAATGACAGATTTCATGGAAGATGATGATGATATCGATACTACTTCATATACTTTAATAGGTATGCCAAATCCTCATTCATTATTAACAATAAAACGTCTTGTGCATGGCCACGAAAAGATTGTTTTGCATGATGATGGGAGCACACATGATTTTATTTCTGCAAAATTGGTCAAAGAATTGAACTTACATACTATTCCAAGTCATTATCGCATAAAAGCTTCTTAGGCACTAGATACAATGGTACACAAGTTTATGATTTAGAAATTAAAATTGGCGATTATGTTGCGTACAGAAATTTCTTAGTTGTGCCTTTGCAAGCTAGTGATATTATCTTAGGAATGCCTTGGTGTCACGAATATAATCCGGATATAGATTATTTCACACATTCAATGAAAATTCATTCAAACGGAAAACAAATCACATTACATGGTACACACACCTTTGATAATTTTCCATTGCTTAGTCACACACATGCTAAACGTGCATTAAGAAAAGGTAGCAAATCATACTTAGTATGGGTGAATGAAATTGAAGCTAAGGAAAATCAGATGCATCCTAGGCATGCACAATTTCTTTCACAATTTAAAGATTGTTTTGCTGCTGAGTTACCACTTGGTTTACCACCTACACATCCTGAAGATCATAAAATAGATTTAATTCGTGGTTCTCAACCACCATGTAAAGCACCTTATAGACACAATCAAATTGAACAGAAAGAAATCCAAAACCAAGTTGAAGAATTGTTAACCTGAGGACTCATTAGGCCCAGTAGTTCTCCTTTTCGTGCACCTGCCCTATTAGTTAAGAATAAAAATAATACCTATAGGATGTGCATTGAATATCGTGCCCTAAATAAGATCACTGTCAATAATAGATATCCAATCCCTAGGGGTAGACGACCTCATGGATAAACTACAAGGAGCTATTATTTTTAGCAAGATAGATATCAAATCTGGATATCATCAAGTACGATTGGATACACATGATATTTTCAAAACTGCATTTTGAACTCAATTTGGTAATTATGAATTCCTTGTTATGCATTTTGGTTTGACTAATGCACCAGCTCCATTCAGTGTTGTATGATGAATCACATATTTTTGAAGCATCAACATTGTATAATTGTTTTCTTTAATGACATATTGGTTTTCAATAAGAATGAGAATGAGCATTATGAGCATTTATCTTTGGTTTAAAAATTATTGAAAGAGAATTAATTATATGCTAATCTTGAAAAGAGTGAATCTTTCCAAATCCACATTAAATACTTAGGACATATTGTCTCTTATGATAGTACTCAAGTTGATCCTAAAAAGATAGAAGCAATTTTGAATTGGCCGATCTCTAAAAATGTTCATGAGTACTTACGTTCTTTCTGTTACAACTATATATATCATCTCTCACTTGACTTGGGTCTCACCTATATATACTAACTCTACATCAATATGAATCATTCTTTGGGATCATGTCTTGTGTGTCTCTCTCGTACTCTCTCTCTCTCTCAATATGGTATCAGAGCTATGGATGCGTAGCAACAACAAGGAAGATAAGTTGTTTCATTGTTTATACTTGATTGAATTCTTTGCACAAGTGATGATTTGATACATGAACTTGTTCAAATTAGAAGTATTAGTTAATTTTGTCTTTAAAAACAAAACCAAGTTTAGGTGTGTAGCTCTCATCGTTCTCTCGAATCCTGTCAAACCGCTTGTCAATCGAAGTTCTGGATCAAAAGTTATGACAGTTCAGGATTCAAGACAACAATTCTGCTCGAATCTGCGATTTTTAATTTAAAACTGTAATTCTAATTACAGTTTGTTAATCCCCAATTACAGTTCATCTTCGTTAATGACGTTGATTACGACAAGCAAACATCTTGCTATTTTTAGCGATGTTTTATTATCGTTCACGTTCTTTGCTCGATCGAAATAGCACTTTTCTTATATGCGTCATCTCGTCTTGCACGTTACGTCTCTCTATTTTGGGCTTTCTTTTTAGTCACTCAATACTTTTCATCATTCTTATGTGCATCTCCCTATTTTGATTGTCATGCGTCTCGTCTTGATCATGGTTTGCAGATTTTGCGATCTCATCTTATTTGTTTTCTCTCGACATACAAGCATGGCCAATTGCGTAATTGTTAACGGATATCTGTCTAGCCAACCTTCGGTTCCCTTCTTCCAAGGACAAGGCTTTCCTGGGTGGAAAGCAAAGATGATGCTAATTCTTGAAGGTGACGAATTGTTTGATATTGTTTTGGGCGACATATCTTGCCCAATTCAACCTATTGATGTGATGAATAACAATTTTGTGATTACTGATGGCCTATTATTTGAACAATGGAAAATTGATCATACTAATTGGATTCGTCATGACAAAGCGGCTCGTCGTTATATATTGTCTACACTTCCTAACTCACTTATGTTGGATGTCTTTCATCTGGAAACCTCTCATGCTGTTTGGAAGTGTCTTATCTCAACGTTTGAGAAGAAATCGGTCACTGAAATTTTATATCTCCAAACTTGTTTGAAGAATCTTCAATATAAGGTTGGTACTTCTATGCACTCTCATATCAAGGCTTTTAAAGACATTATCAATCAGCTTGGTGCTGCCGGTGCTCCTGTTGCTAAAAATCAAATTGTTACTCAACTTCTTCATACCATCAAAGATCCTTTATATGACAATATCATCACTATTTTGTCTAACAAGGATGATATCCACTTTGACAAAGCATGTATATCTCTTATTGAATATTCTCAACATCATGAGCATCATTTAGAAAAATCTGATGATGTTTTAGTCACTCGCGAACAAAGGGATTTTGATGCTTCTTTTGTTGCTCGCAAGTGTCCCGCTTCACATTTTCAGTAGGGTGGACGCCCTAATCAAGGTAATAAATCTTCTCATCTTACTTATCCTAACAAACATCGTTCTTATTGTGATAAGAAATGCCATGTGGCTTCTGATTTTTGGCCACGTCAATATGATGAGGAGCATGGAGTTACTACAAAGCAACCTCGCTCGTCCAAAAGTTTTCCTCGTGATTATTGTGCACATATAGATCATCCATATCATCGTTGTTATAAATGCAGATATGCTAAAGAATATTCTCGAGCTTATATTGTTCAACAAACTACAACTGATGATGATCATACTCATCAGGAGCTCAATTTTGTCCATCATGATATCTCTCCAGAAAAGGTACTTCATGTTCATGATGGTTCTCTATTCATCATTGATTCAGGTGCCACTAGAAACATGACATACCAATCACAGTGGCTTTACAATTATCATTCTCTTCCTGTCAAGAAGTTTGTTTACCTTGTGGATGATACGACTTGTCAAGTAAAAGGAGTGGGTGATTTATATCTGGGGACTGTTTCATCCACTAGAGTATTAAGAGGAGTTCTTCATGCTCGAGATTTGCAAATAAATCTTCTTTCTGTTGCTCGTCTAGTTGATCTTGGTTTGTTTGTTGGCTTTGATCATAATCAATGTCATATAGATAAAGACGGACATACTATAGCAGTGGCTCCTGGACATGGTAATCTATTTGAGCTATCATTGAACGATACAGTTGCAAATGTTGTTACTACCCCTGGAGATGCAGATTGCAAATTATGGCATCAATGATTTACACACTCCAATTTTGCCAAAATTCTTGATCTTCATCATCATGGTCTTGTGCAAGGTATGGATCTTAAATCTCATCCACGTATGGGAATATATGAGTACTGTGTACTTGGAAAACACCATCGTTCGCCTTTCCACACTTCTACTTCATCACATTCCTGTGCTCTCTTGGATTTGGTTCATACCGATATTTGCGGTCCTTTTCCTGCCTCAAAGTCTCAATATCGATATTTTATAACTTTCATTGATGATTTCTCACGGTACACACATGTATATCTTCTTCGACATAAGTCTAAGGCTTTATCTATATTTAAACAATACAAGATAAGTGTGGAGCTTCAAATTGGATTCTCTATAAAGACACTTCACAATGACAATGGCGGTGAATATGTATCCAATCTATTTGATGACTTTTGTAAGGATCAAGGTATTCATCATGAGTGTACAGTTCCTTATTCTCCTCATCAAAATGGTGTTTCTAAGCGTAAAAATCGCACTATTCTTAATGCTATACATTGCATGCTTATACACTCTGATTTGTCTCGAAAGTTTTGGACTGAAGCCCTTCTAACATCCGTTTTTATTCAAAATCATCTTCCAACTACTGCACCTGCTGGTAAAATTCCTATAACAATCTGGACAAGGAAGACACCTTCAGTCTCTCACTTTCGCACATTTGGTTGCATTGCTTACATTCATGTGCCCAAGGACACTCGACATAAGTTGGATCCTCCATGTTTGAAGGTTATTTTTCTTGGTTATTCAGATCATTCCAAAGGTTACAAATTTTATGATCCTTCTACTCAAAAGGTTATCATTAGTTGTGATGCTATATTTGATGAGAGGACTATGGGTGGGACATGGTCGTCAGATGTTTCAGATGATACATAGTCTTTGCTTAGTGCATTTCCTTACTTGCTTTGTGAGTCTACTAATTCTGATGATCATAAACCTCCTTCAGCTCCAAAGAAGATTGATGAAAATTTGGAGATCTATGTCAATCTTCCTATTGAGATAGAGCATGGATTCTATTCTATTGAATATGATGTCTTTGATGATGCTATGTCTGTCCAAGAGGATCCAATATCGTATATGGAAGCTATCAATTTGTCTCAAAGGGATCAAGGGCAAGAAGCTATGCAAGCTGAGTACGATTCTTTAATCTCCAAAGATACATGGATTCTTACTAAACTCCTCCCAAATCGTGTTCCTATCAAATGTAAATGGGTTTATAAAACCAAGACCAAAGCTGATGGCTCGTTTGATAAATTCAAAGCACGACTTGTTGCAAAAGGTTACTTGCAGATTGTAGGAGTAGATTATCAAGAAACATTTTCTTTGGTTGTGCGTTCCACAACTGTTCGTATGATTTTGGCTTTTGCAACACTATTTGATCTAGAAATTCACCAAATGGATGTTAAAACGGCTTTTCTCAATGGAGATCTTGAAGAAGAAATCTATATGGAGCAACCTGAAGGTTTTATGATTACAGGAAAGGAGCATCTTGTATGCTAGCTTCATCGTGCATTATATGGATTGAAGCAAGCCTCTCGTGCTTGGTATATTAAAATTGATCAGTTCCTCACATCTAAAGGTTTTGTTGCATGTTTTTCTGACCCAAATATTTACATCAAAAGGGAGGAAAAATGTTTTATTATTCTTGCTCTATATGTTGATGATACTATTCTTGTGTCAAATAATATTGCTTTCTTGGATGCTATGAAGAAGCTTTTATCGACTACATTTGAAATGGTGGATCTTGGTAAGATACATTCTTGTTTGGGTGTTCAAGTTCAACGACACCGACAACAAGGCATTCTTCTTCTTCGCTAGAAAAAGTTTATTAATGATATTGTTAAGAAGTTTGGGTTGACAAATGCGCACTCTGCCCATTACTCCCATTCTTTCGAGCTCTACCAAGGATGCAGATTGGGCAAGTTCACACTTATCCATGCGATCTACAAGTGGGAATAAATGGATGTTTGGTTTCTTGGTCCAGCAAGAAACAACAATGTGTTGCGGTTTCTACAACTGAGGCCGAATATGTTGCTGCATCATTAGCAGCTCGCGAGCTAGTTTGTCTTCGACAACTACTTACAGATTTGGGACATCCTTCATCATCTAGTACACCTCTTTGATGCGATAACCAAAGTGCTATTAGTCTTACCAAAGACTATATACAACATAGTAAATCAAAGCATATTGCTATTCATTATCATTATGTTCGACATGAAGTCAAGAAAGGTTCCATTATGGTGGAGCATTGTCCCAATGATCAAACGGTTGCAGACATCTTCACAAAAGCTCTAAGTGAAGCTCGCTTTAGTTCATTAAGACATGCACTTGGTATTGTTCCAAGTTCTTGTCTCACTGATTGAGGCATGTATCATTGTATTCAAGAAAACTTTATAGTAAATCATTTTTGTGTCGTAGGTATGTGTAGGGGCTTGGGTTTTTCCCTTGTTCTCCCCAAGTTTTTTCACTCGCAGCCAGAGACCTTTGTTTGAGTGGGGATGTTACAACTATATATATCATCTCTCACTTGACTTGGGTCTCACCTATATATACTAACTCTACATCATTATGAATCATTCTTTGGGAGCATGTCTTGTGTGTCTCTCTTGTACTCTCTCTCTCTCTCAACACTTTCATAGGTCTTGCTAGCTTTTACAAAATTTGTGAGAAATTTGTCATTGTTACATTGCGTTTAACAAAATTATTAAAGAAATATATTGTATATCATTGATTTGATAATCAGCAAAAGTCTTGGTATTTACTGAAACATGCTTTAACACATGCACTTGTTTTGCAAATACCTAACTTTAATCCAACCATTCTTCCTAGTGGTAACTGATGCTAGTAGATTTGGATTAGAAGCTGTCCTTATGCAAGATTCACATCCCATAGCCTATTCTAGTTACAAAATTAAACCCTCTGAACTCAAGTATTATATCTATGATAAGAAATTGCTAGCTGTAGTACAGGCCTTACATCAATGGAAATACTATCTAATGGGATCTGAATTCATGATCAAACTGACCAACAAAGTATTAAACATCTCCTTAGCCAGCCACAAATCTTTGATGGTCATATTAAATGGGCTGCTTTTATTCAAAGTTTTCATCCACTTATCCAATATCAACTTGGAAAAGAGAATGTTTTTGTTGATGCCTTAAGTCGAAGACCAAGTATCCATAATATCTCCATTATATCTTTTGATTTTCCTTATCCCTATGAAAGATACCTATGACCAAGACCCCAGTTTTCAAGGTGATTGGAATAAATTAGTTGCTAGTAACTAGATTCCAATAGATTCATTGTCTTATTCAGATGGATTTATGCTTTATGAGAAAAGGTTGTGTGTAATTGTTCCATTTAGATCATTTGTGTTGCACGAAATTCATTATCCCCCATATCAAGGCCATAGATGTATTATTTCTACTTTACATACATTGGTTGAAGATTTTTACTGGCCACAAATGGAATTTAATGTTTCTAAATTTATTTTTGAATGTTTAATTTGTGAAAGAGTTAAGCGACACCATGGTAAGCAATATTGTTTATTAATGCCTTCACCAATTCTTGAACGACCATGGAAACATATTTCAATGGATTTTATAATTGTTTTGCCTAATACCCATTGCCTAATACCCAAGCTAATCATGATATGATTTGGACTATTGTAGATCAATTTAGCAAACAAACATATTTCATTCAATGCAAGAAAACATTAACTGCATCTCAAGCTGCACAATTGTTTTTGAAGACTGTTTTCACTAACCATGGTTTGTCAAAAGTCATTATTTCAGATCGTGATTCTAGATTTTGTAATAACTTTTGGACTACTTTGTTTGCTAATTCAAGTACTAAGATTGATTTTTCATCTGCATTTCATCCTGAAACAAATGGAAAAACAGAAGCTACTAACAATACAATTCTAGATCTTTTGTGTGCATACACAATTTCAAAACCACAAACATGGGATACACATTTACATCTACTTCAATTTGCGCATAATAATGCACCACATATAGCTACACAAAAAGCACCTTTTGAAATAATTTATGAGCATAGATTGTCTACACCTGTTACATCATTATCAAACAAAGTTAAAGCTACTGATGATATTGCCAATATGCCTGCTACTATTTTTGCTGAAGTCAAAGACATGATTGTGAAAGCCTAGCAATCATACACTAAACAAGCTAACAAGAAAAGAAAAGCTATGAGTTTCAAAGTTGATGATTATGTTTGATTATGCATTGAAAATAGAAGATTACAAAGTGTTGAGAAACACCCTGTTGTTAAGTTATCCCCTATATCTTATGGACCTTTCAAGATCATTCACAAAATCAATGACAATGCATTTAAATTAGAACTATCCCAATATTGGAAAATCCACAATACTTTTCATATCAATTTGTTACGACCTTTTAGATGCTAATTACCTGTTCACCCTATCTATGAAAACCCTCCTTTGTTAGAAGAATAGACTGAAATCCTTGAACATGAAACTATTCTAGAGATTGGCTTTATGACCACTCGAACTAGTGGTAAATACTCTAGATATTTGGTTAAGTTTAAAAATTATCATGTTGAAGAAGCCCAATGGATGCACGCCCGTGACCTAAGTACTTATCCCTCACTACTTACTCCACATTGAGCTAATAGCAATTGAGAACAATTGCTATCCCACCCTAGGGGTATGATGCCAAGAGGCATATTCCATGGTGGATTCCATGAGTTTTTTATTCCACGATGGATTCTGTGAGGTTTTGCAATGGATTTTGTAAAACTATATTTATTTTCCATGGCTCATTCACAAGGTGGATTCCTTGTGCGAGAAGTTGATGGGGACGTCTGTCCTTTTCGAGCGTCATGTTAATTTAATGTGCATGTGGGTGATTCCACAGTGGGTGATTTTGCAAAATACATATTTAAATTAATGGACATTTATGAATTTAGAGTGCACTTGTATTAATTTAAGGTTAGGATAGAGTTCCAACCTATTTATTTTGTAGTTGAAGACTGCTAGGTATTTACTTTTATCGATTTAAATTTATTATTTTCTAACAATTTTGAATGCTTCAATTAATGTGTAGAGTAAGCGGCAGTGGCGTTAGGAAGCATTGGGCGATAGCGGGTATTCAGATTATCTAGAAAAAATTATCATTTTTTATGGGCGTCTATCTTATCATTAAAGGCATGGCGCTAATATTTATTTAGGCACGCTTATTTATTGAAGCGTTTGACAAATATTTATTATTTTGTGTGCGCATGGGCACACAATTTAAATATTTCATTATGGGACATTGTATTTGGACATAGCCTGACTTTTGGGATGCCCAATCGCTTTATTATTTATTTGGATAAAAGAAAACACAAAAGTCAAAGCATGCTAATTGTAAATTTGGGCTATTTTTGAGCTTTGAGATGAATAAATTTATAAATACATGGCTTGCGAAGTGCTCGCACAAGGCATGGGAGGAGATTGTGTTGAGATGACAAGCTCAACACATGCAGACATTGATGATGGACCGCCTGGTTAGATGGGTTCACACGTCTATACTTAGCACGTCGGTACAGTCAGACGCATATTGAGATATGTGAAGTCCACATTACATTATGGACTTTTCTATGAGGCAGGTGCAGATGTACAGGTGTTTGGATACACAGATGCAAATTGGGTTGGTAGTATATCTGATAGAAGATCTACCAGTGGATACATGTTCTCTCTTGGTAGTGCAGCAGTTACTTGGAGCAGCAAAAAGCAACCTACAATTGCTTTGTCGAGTACAAAGGCTGAGTATAGAGGTGCTGCTATAGTAGCATGTGAGGTAGTATGGCTACAAAAGTTATTGGCTAATTTAGATGTGCAGGTGGAAGGTCCAGTTGTCATTTATTGTAACAACATGAGCAATATACAGTTGGCTAAGAACCCTGTGTTCCATGCTAGGAAAAAACATATTGAGGTACACTACCACTTTATGAGAGAGAAGGTACTAGCAAGTGAGATTGACTTGGTGTATGTTAGCACACAGGATCAGATAGTTGACATTTTCACGAATGCATTGGGTATAGAGAAACTTCAAAAGTTTCGAAGCTTACTTGGAGTTGCAGAGATACAGTTGATTTTGAGGGGGAGTGTTGAGATGACAAGCTCAACACATGCGGACATTGATGATGGACCGCCTGGTTAGATGGGTCCACACATCTACACTTAGCACGTCGGTGGTCATTATGACTCTCACATGGCCAGTGATTCATTACTTATTATATTCAGGTTGTTACACCTATTTACAGCTAGCATAGTTATAGCACCAGTCAACTAGTGTAGTCGGTTATGCATTGTTTGGCTTAGTAGGCCACTTTCCTTTATGTTGTATCTTATCTATACTTTGTGTACATTGAAAAGTGTGTGGAAGAAGAAGAAGAAACCAGCAAGAAAACGTTTTGTCCTCCATCTCTCTTCTTGTCTCTTGAGTAAGCTTCTCCTTGTGCATTCTGTGTGTGTTCGGTGCAACATCTTGAGCAAGTCCCCCCACCACACGATTCTTGACAGATTGTACCCAAATTGTCTCTCTCCTTCATGTTGTGCAAATCTATCTTCTTGTTGTATGAGCTTTAGTAGAGTTGTTTTGTTCTTGGGGACCTTTCGGCACTTGCTACAAATGTATCCAGCATTCGATTTGCACACTAGATAGTGTCTTGCGTAGAAATAATTTGATTGTTTTGTTGAATAATAGTGTCATTCAGCTGTACCAGTTGTCCCATGAGCTTTTTGTATATGAAATTGATGTGCACGGATCACATCATGACAATTTTTTATGGTTTCTTGGCAAGTTGTAAATACTTTAAACGCCTAATCATTGAGGTGCCTAGTATAGCTGGGAAACCCATTTTCACCCTTGCACACATACTTTAGCAAATTTGTGATTCCTAAGAAAGTTGGAAGTCTATTGTTTAAGGGATATTATTGGGTAGATTCCCCCGTCAACCTACAAGTCCACATGTTTCAATCCCATTTGTGTGTAACTCTACAAAACTTGAGGGTTGACATTGGTACGTTGGGTTCTTTTGAATAATGGGGCATATTCAATCTCTACCTCAATATGCAACTCCTTCTTCCATGTATTCATTTTACTATTAATAGAAATGGGGAGCCTACTTGGTAGTCATAGGAGGTAGAGTGGAGATGCACAGATAGGCACACAAAGGTGCCAAGGAAAAGGAGGATATTAGCAATTGACTATGTTAATGAAGGTTGCATAAACACAGAGAAGGGGTCACAGTAGAGCCATGAGAGAGTATAGATATGGGAAAAAATAGCTCAGAGGGTAGGAATGTCCAAGACTTTTTGTATTTTGGACATTTCTATTTTACATTCAAAAGCATTTCCAAAAACCACGAAATTTGACCAGTTGGTTTATCTTTTAACCAAAATCTAGAATATAAAAAATCCCCAAAATATCTTAAAGGGAACTTTTGAAATTTCATTTTCCTTATTCTTGATTAAAATATCAATTACCATGTATCTACTAATCATTTTGCATTGAAAACGAAGTATCACACTCCTGTAACTAACTCCTTTTCTAATATAAAATTTGGTTGAAAAAGGCTTCTTGAATGAGGAGAGAGAAGGAATCTGAGTATATCTTTGTCGATAATATCAAAAAGGAAAAATGAGATTGCAAAAGTGGAGAGAGAAGAGGATTATTTTACTATTCTTTTCTTGTCTTTTTCTTGTTTTAAGGAGAAGGGGGGGGAGGGGGGACTAAAAGGCCCATTTGTAAGTTCATTTTTTTCCTAATGTACTTCTTGCTTTTCTACGTCTCTGAATTCAACCTTCAAACTACAGAAGGAGTGATATTCCATTCTGAAGGTATCAAAACTCATTCTTCTGAGGATCATTGTTGTGTCATCATCATAGTAATGCCAGCTTCTTATGGTTTCAATAGTGTATGTTGTGAAGAATACTCTATCTACCAACTTCAAGTGGGTTGCTATTAGCTAATTCGAGAAATAGGAGATTGTTAGTGCACCATGCGTCTCACGTGTCCTCCTGTTGAGCATCCACGAACAAATGCCAACTCTTTTCTTTCTTTTTTCTATGAACTTCCATTGACCAACATGACCCCTGAAGCTTCTTCACAATCTCCCACTTGATGATGTCTGGAAACTTCTCAATGAATATCAAATCTTCCATGGATGGTCATTCTCTCTATTTCTGCACTTCAATTTTTTTCCAAACAATTCGCCACCAAGATGCACATCTTTGTTGCTTCAATAGAAAGAGGAAATAATCCACCACATAGAGCTTGCATCATGATGGTGATATGTTTTTGCCATTGCGGGATAAACTTCTTGTGGAAAGTGGCATTGGTAATGAGAATCTCCAATTCTTTAGTGGTAGAATGAACTTTGCAAACATCCATTAAATTCTTCTTTTCTTGACAATGCTATTTCCTTCATTTTCAGCCTCTTGTGATGCTTGTTGATGGCAGTTTTCCCCGACACCAAAAACATGGAGCCCTAAGAGAGATATCAAGGAAAAGTGGTTTTCACTGCAAGAAAATCTAAATTTTATCATCAACAAGGTTTTGTTTCATTCTTTAGAGAACCACAACAAGGAAAAGAATAGCATGAGCAAGAAATCTTCATGCAGCATCATAGGAATAATCTCCCATAACTTTAACTTCAAGAAAATTGATCATACTCTTAATATTCTTCATAGAATTCATCAACCAGCAAAGATAACACAAGAGAGACACTACTTTAAATGGAAAAATATCACATAGTATTCATCTTCATTGTCTCCATAGTTTTCTCTCACAATCTCTCATTTGTAGATACATTGTTTTGGCATAGAATTGTGGCTATCTCTATCTCTCTCTCTCTCTCTCTCTCTCTCTCTCTCTCTCTCTCTCTCTCTCTCTCTCTCTCTCTCTCTCTCTCTCTCTCTCTCTCTCTCAATCAATCAATAGTACATTATCTACTCACTAAAATACTAAATAATAACTCATAATAATCCTTCATTGGCCTTGGATGCCTCTTCCAAAAGGTGCGTTTGATATGAAAGATCACCAAAGCCACTACAGTGACTCTTTATAGCTCATCACTGTCACTTCACTCCACTCTTCTCTTGAGTCTTCAGCAGCTTCTTCTTACACTTCCTTGAGCTCTTTTGAACCTATACACTCACCTATTTACAAGGCTAGAAGACTTTTTCAAAGTCACATATACATTCCACAGAATACTTACAGAGGCATACAGAACAGAACAGAATAGAAACCGAGGCTCTACAAAAGCTCAATAGAGGGTTACAGAAGGTCATTAGAAAGCATCAGAACCACATAACTCATACTAAGACCATTCAAAACTATAAAGAACCATTCAATGAGCTTTCAAACATTCTCAACTTCCATCAATAATTAATCCATGCTCCATATAGAAAAAAATCAGAACAAAATAGAAGCTAAACAGAAGTTATCAAAACCTCAACAGAACCTATCAAAACATCACATAGCCTCATATCTTTACTAAAAATCATCATGAGCTTCCAAAAAATAATCAACCTCATGCAAAAAACTCTCAAAAACTTCCAAGACAATCAATCATCATTTAAAATTCATAAAAAATCAACCATTCAATCCTCAAAAATAACAAAAATCAACCAAAAAACCAAGTCATTTCAACATTCAATATACGACCATGCAAACATATCTAAGTTCTCATTTAGTAGGTCTCCCAGGACCAGCATTTTTTATTCTGAAAGATTTAAAACCACCTTTAGGTGACGTTCAGTATCATCAACATTCACGAACATCAATTGCTTTTCACCTTCCACTTCATGGATAAATATCACACGGACTGCTTCTAGGTAGACATCTATCGACTCCTTCAAGGAGGTGGTCTCCTCTTCTAATATTTCATTGGAACTATTGTTCTCTTTTAATGGAGGCTTAGCTCACTCTTTGGGAGGCTGAAAGGATATCATTGAGGTTTCGGGTTTGGGTTGGGGATGAGTTACTTCTTGGCTCGAGAGCTCGTCTTTTGAGGATGCATCCAAGAACGTCACATAATAGGAACCTTTTGTGTTTTGTTTGCTATTGAACTGGGGGTTGTTGGCAAGGTGCATCGTCATCATCTTCTCTTAGAAAGGGTAACTTTGGGTGACAAGAGCCATTGCTAAAGGAAAGCCTATTCTTCTTAATCTATTTCTTATAAAGGCTTTGCTTATGACGTGACTCATTAATCAGTCCAAAGGGTACCATAATTATTCTATCGAATAGAAATGGATCTTCTACTTTTTGACACTTCAAGAACTTCTTCCTCATCTCTGCCTTTTGTGAGTAGGATAGAGTCTTCTAGCTTGATTTCATAATCTTCTTTAGTATTATCATGTTCATCCTTTTCAGTTTCCATTTTTACCTTGGTGGTTTCCCTATAAGAAAAGAACAAGTTCTTTGTTATGTCTTCTACTTTTACTTTTGCTTCTGCCTCTCTCTCTATCTCTACTCATGTCTCTGTCTCTAGCTTTGTCTCTGTGACTGCCATGTAACAGGGAGAACAATACATCCATGCTTCTATCTCATTGTTGGAGGTGATTTCAAAAATCAATTTGGGTTCAGGTAGGAGGTATTCTCCCATGGACAAAGACTCTGCTTCCTTTGGTAGTTGGCTTATAGTGCCCATTGTTAGGGACTGGGCCTCTGTTTTCTTGGGAAAGATCTGTTTGACGACCTCTTCATCTCCTGATGTACCATTTGTTACTTCATTGGAGGAGTTTTTTATGACTTTGATGGACGTAGATCCATTGCCTTTTTGCGATACAAACAACTTTAGCACTACCTTGTTGGGTCCTTTGCCTAGGGTTAGGATTCCTTTCAACTAATCTATCCTTGCCCTTGCTTCAAAAAGACAAGGTCTTCCCAACAATAGAGGGTATGAGGTCTCGTAGGAATTTCTAGGTCTTTGGCTAAATCATATTCTTTGATAGGATCCATAGGCTTTTCCAATCGGCTCAGGAATGGAGCCATGCCCACTTTTATCTTCCCTTTTTCTTCTAGAAGTAGAAACATATGCGCTTCTTTTCCATGAGGTACTTCAACATCCTCTATCTCTCGGACCTCTAGTCTTGTCTCTGCAAATATCTCTGTGGCTCTATGTGGCTTTGTAGTGCTATGTACTACATTGTTTTGTACTGCACTGTTTTGTTTCTCCCTAGGAATGTTGAACTTCACAGTCTTGGCAAAAGGAATGTTTTCTTTTGGGACTATGGTTTCTGCTTTATTTGCATGAATTATTGTAGCAACTTCCAATTCCACCAAATTGGATGCAAGTTCTTGGGTATTCTATTGAGTGTCAGGAGTAGCTTTCACAGGAGCTAACTTGGACAATCTTTTATAGTGTGGCCTTTTCCTTTACATCTATTGCATAAGGGCTTGTAATCCGCACACCTTCTAGGTTTGAACAGTTCGGGGAGATATGACCCTTTTCTTCACATGTGTAACACTTCACTTCTGATCTCTCACCACCACTAGACTATCGTCCTCTATAACTCCGACAGAGAAACCTCCTTGGACCAAAACTAGAACCAAACTCCCTAGGCTTTGGTCAAACTTCGGTCCAATGTCCTGCGTTGTTATTTTGGATTCTAGCAAGTTGAATCTTGCATCTTCATCTTTCTTTCTTCTTTTGTGAATCTCTTTCAAAGAGCAAATATCCTCTATATGGTTCTTCTTCAAACAATATGAACAGAAGGCTCTAAGAATGGTTGGTTTTTAGGTACATTCAGTGGCTAAATGTACCGCTTGATTGCACTTTCCACACCATGTATTAGAACGCATCACATCTCTCCTACCTCTCACAGAAGTGGATATATTAGTGGTACTCACCTTCAACGTCTATAGCTATTATGTAATCATATCCATAAGCTCTTTCTTGATACTTGCAATTGAATTGGATAGGTATTCCTTTAAGTTTTCACCTCTTGGAGTACTTGTAGTGGGGTTTTGAGAAGCTTTGTAATCATTGCATACATTGGTTAGGTTGATCTAAAGGGTCCTCTGTTCTGATTCTGATTTAGAGATCTTGTTGAGATTTAGGGTTGTTGATTCAAGTTGATAGGGTTCCACTGTTATTGAGTTTCCATTGGAGGAACTGTTTGAGGCCACTGTTATTGTGGTTGAACCATCCTTTGAGGCACTGTTGTCTGCAGCCCCACTGTGGATTGGGTGCAGTGTACTGCGGCACTGCTTGCATTTGGGATAAGGATAGAAAAATTTCCCTAGAACTGCATTTGGTGGTGACGAAGGAAATTCAGTATGGAAGCCTCTATACTATGCCAAACTCCCTTCTACCACAAAGTGAATGAGGTAAGGGCACCACCTAGTCATGGAAGAGCGGACTAGGACGCTATGCAAGAGGGAGAGGAGATTGTGAGGGAGAAGAGAGGAAAACTAAGAGAGAGAGAGAGAGAATGTGTGTGTGTGTGTGAGTGAGAGTGAGTGAGAACTACAAAAAAATAGATGAATCAATAAACTTAAGAGATGGAGAAGCGGGACATAATCAATATACACAATATGGACACTAATAGCATGGGCTTATTACATTGTAGAGCATGCATAAGCTATAGTAGGGGAATGAATTGCATAAGCTCATGGGAGAGAATGGGGAAGGCTCAATAGAGCTGAAGAAGGCATCTTGGCTCTCTCTCTTCTTCTTACAAATCACAAAGGAGAAGGCCTCTTTATATAGCCCTTGAGGGTGTTTAGGGAGGAGGTTAAGGTAGAATAGGAATTAACACCATGAAAGTTGTATTAAGACGGTTCCACCAATGTGGAAGCTCCATCTAGATGTTTTGTTGACCAATTTGTACTTAATCAAGCTCCATTATAGGTGAGTTGTCTCAATTCTTCCCCCCATACCTTGAGTCCAAAAGCTCTCCTATAAAAAATATAGAGAATCTTCATAAAATAAGATAATATCTAGCAATAATAGAGAGAGAGTAGTGAGAGTTCATACATTACTACTACAATTAAGGATGATAAGAGGGTGATTTAGGAGGGGAATTCTAATGGTTTATTAGCTTGAGAGAGAGGAGAAGAGAGGGTAAAGGGTTGAAAGTCTAATGAATGATGTTTTATGGAAGTGTTACGTGTGGGGAAGAAAGTATGGGTGTGTATAAAATTGGGAGGTGGTCTCCACCGTAGTTGGAAAAAGTTGGCATCCACCATTTTGGCTATATCTCCCGACTCGTAGCTCCAAAAAATTATTAAAAAATACCAACCAAAACTTTAGCTCATGCGCTACAACTTTTATGTTGAAAAGTTTTTTGAATCAGAGTGTAAGTATTTTTTAAAAATCTTACAAAATCATGTGCTTGATTTTTCTTCCACTAATGCTTCCAAGAAGGGTCCCATTTGGTTGAATTATCATAAGGCTCCAAAGTCATGACATTACAAGCCTCACATGCCCTTTGGATAGCTCCAAATCCATTTCATATCTTTTCTTTTCACATTATAAAATTTCCCTTCACCTCCCTCCATTGATCTTTACTCTTCACCCCCCCTTGGTAAACTGGTCCATGAAATATTTCCATCCAGTGATTTCTTGGATTTCCCAAGAGGTTGTTCCCACCCTCTTCTTTATTTCAAAGCTCCAAATGTGCGAAAAGTTAACAAAGTGTTGGAAAAATATCTAGGTTCAGTATCTTTGATGTAACTTCTCCTTTTGAGAGCCTACTGTGCCACCTAGTACCCGAAGGCTAGCTAATTTCACCTCGATAGGCAAAAGAGCCTCTTTTCCATAAACTAGATCAAAATGTGTGAACCCTAACATGGTTTTGAAGGAGGTTCTGTAAGCCCATAGAGCTCCACTAAGGTGCTTGTCCCAATCCCGGGGCCTTGAATGTACCTGTTTGCTGATGATTTTATAAATCATTTCATTTACCTTTTCCACCAATCCATTGCATTGAGGGTAGTAAGGTGTAGAGTGTCGTCGTTGAATATTTAGCTTTTGCATGAGTTCACCCATCACATTAGCTCTAAACCCTAGTCCTCTATCTGATAGTATTTCAAGAGGGTTACCAAACCTACAACAAATGTGGTCAAAGATGAATTTACTCACTTCCTTAGCAGTGATTCTTCTAGTTGGCATAGCCTCGGCCCATCTAGTCATGTAATATAACCCCATGATAATATACTCTTTTCTTGATGGAGTGCGTGGTAGAGGCCCTATGGCATCAATTCCCCACTTCTCAAAGGGTCCATAGACCTTGATTGGGGTTTGGGGTTCTACTATGAGCCATCGTGGTCTTGATTTCTGACATTCTTCACATGTTTGACACCAATATTTGACATCTCAGTGTAGACTGGGCCAAGTAAAGCCGGCTTGTAGAACCTTTCTACTTGTGATGTTGTGTGCAAAGTTGCCTCCACACACATCATCATGGCAAGCTCTTAAGATTTCTTCAATTTTCCATTTTGAAGGCACTTTCCTAAGCACACTGTTACCGTATTTCCGCAGCACAAAGGAGCGAAAAATGGAAAAAATGAAAATATCAAAAAAGGCGCAGGATAAAAGCAGAAAAAGGCACCTTGACCAGCAACCAATCCTTGAAAAATTCAAATGTTCGGGCACGACCCTGAGGAAGCTTCGGTGTCGGGCCAAGGCAATGAAAGAGAAAAAAGGTGCACCATTAAAATGCGGAAGTGCCCCCGAATCTGTGTAAAAGAGTGCCCGGCTCACTCCTGTGCAAAGTGTATGCATTAGTTGGGAATAGGATAAATTAGAATGGTGGGAAATGGAAAAAAGGGCCTAGGCTACGGCCAGCCATGTAAAAAAGGGAAAAGGGGATGACCGCCCAAAAAGGATTTAGGGCTTTGTATATAAAGTTGAAAAGTGAATGAGAAGCTCATTCTTTGGTGTGTGGCAAAAAGAGTCTTCTTCTTCTTCTCTTCTTCTCTCCTTCTTGCTTGTGTGTGCTCTTGAGAGAGGGAGTGTGAGAGTGTGAGGGAGTGAGTGTGTGTGTGAGTGAGGGATCAAGAGGGTGAAGCTCTTCACCATCTCCTTTTCTCTTCTTCTCTTCTCTTCTCTTGTGCGCGCGGCTATGGAGGATGGAGCTTGGAGATGGAGGAGGCTTGAGGATGCTTGAGCTAGCATCAAGAATCGTGGAGCTATCGAAGTGCGAGAGAGAGGAGGGTACTCGATCGGGCATCAAGGTAAGCTCACTACACTTGTAGAATCAACGGCGCATCGGCTAGGTGAGAGATAGCCATTAGAGCTCGCTTGGAACGCTTGAAACAATAAGCGGTTCGTGGGTCCTGGTGGTTGAGCGAAATGTCCCACACACACCATCCTTACCAAGACAATACAAACTATCATTTACCATGCGATATCTTGTAGCCTTCCAAGCTAGCCACTATCTTTCTCCCTTAGTTAGGTGTTTGGGAGCTTCTCCTTGCTCTAAGAGATGTAGAATATCTTCTAAGTCTTCCTTGCCTTATCAAAGTGGGGGTTTGATAGCCACTGCTCCCACCATTGACTCATTCAACTTTGATGATGCTAGATGGTCGGCATCTTTGTTCTGGTCTCTTGGCACATGATGTACTTGTGCCTCCCTAAATCTTCTCATAAGATATTTTCCCTCTCTCATTTTACTAGAGAGGTTTGTATTTTTGCATGGCCATGTACCTTGCATCTGCCTTACCAATAGCATGGAGTCTCCAAAAGCATTCAACCTCTCGATTGAATTACTAAGAGACCAACAAAGACCATGAATTAAAGCTTGATATTCTACCTCATTGTTAGAGTGGACACCTTCCAAGTTGATTCCTTCACCATAGATTTTCTCTCCTAAAGGAGAGAAAAAAATGATGCCTGCGGTTGCCTTATCCTTAGTTCTCTTGTATGCACCATCAAAGTAGAGGCTATAAGCATCTACAAGAGTCTTTATGGATGAGGGTGGTGGAAGGTTCTTTGTTTTCACCCTGAGATTTTCCTCATAGCACCTGTTTGTCAAAATATCAACCAAGCATGCTTGAGTTGTTTTTTCAACTTGCACTGTATAATCAAACTCTTAAAGTCAGACCACCCACTTTGCTATTTTGTTAGATATTTCCATATGTTGTAGTGCATAGGAAAACATATCCTCCACAGTGATGATCACAAACCTCTTTGGAAGCAAATATGGCCAAAATTTGGTTACTGCAAACATGAGGGCCAACACTAGTTGCTCCATGGAGGTGTAAGCCTTCTCTGAGGCTTTCATGAGGCGGCTGGAAAAATACACATGCCTCATGAAGGATGTTTTTCGATCTTTTTGTAGGAGAGCAGCACCAATGGCCTCTTCTCCCATGCTAGGGTTTACAAAGAATGTTTCTTCCCAACAAGGTTGGAGGATTATAGGAAGTGACCCCAACATTTTCTTTATCTCCTTAAAATGTCCTTCACTTTGTTCACTCCATACAAGTGTTTCTTGGCATGTCAGTTTTTGCTACAGGGGATATATGGCCTGAGAGAGTAAGTGTATAAATCTACCCAAATATCTTAGCTTTTATAAGAAGGAGACTAATTGTTTGATGGAGGTTGGGGAAGGTAGAGCTAGCAATGTTTCTACCTTATTTGGATCTACCTCAATTCCTTCAATTGACACTACATGCCCTAGTAGTGTAACCTTGCTTTCCCCAATGTGACATTTATCCTTATTTAGTTGTCCACCCAACCTAGCTAAGCGAGTAAATCCTTCATCGACCTTGCGTAGATGTATGTTCCTTGAGCTGTAAATACAAAAGTCATCTATGAAAACCCTTATGGACTTACCAAAGTAAGGTTGGATAACCATATTCATGAATCATTGAAAGGTTTCTGGGGCATTTGTGAGACCAAAGGGCATGATCCAAAAGGCAAAACAGCCCCATGGTGTGATGAAAGTGGTCTTCTTTTGATCCTCCTCTGCAATGCAAATCTAGAAATAGCCAGAGTAGCCATCACACACTGTATACCGCTCATGTCCCGCTACTTCATTCAAGATTTCATCCTAAAATGGGAGAGGGAAGTGGTTTCTCTTTGTTGCAGAATTCAATGGCTTATAGTCTCTGCATACTCGCCACTTACCATTTTTCTTTGGCCTCACTATTACTGGGGAGACCCATTCTGAATCTTCCACTGGGTATATGAATCTTGCATTCAAGAATCTCTTCACCTCCGTCAACAGTGCATCCTGTTGCACAACTCCCAATCTTCTCAATCTTTGTACTATAGGTTTGCTTCCTTCTTTGAGTTGGATGTGATGCTTCATTGCAGTGACACCTGTAATGTGAGTATAATAAAAAATAAACAATGATGCATGCTTCTTGAGAACATTCATATAACCCTCCCTTTCTTCATCCTTTATATCCTTGGATATCATCTTCTCCAGGCTAGCATCCCACACATCTTCTCCTTGGATTCTTGGGTTGTCTTCTGATGAGGTAGGTTCCTTTAAGGTGACGCCCATAACTTCAAGAGTGCTATCACTCTCTCCACTTGAACTCTCTTCCTCTTCTACCGATGAGGAACATCCACTTGAGCTCCACTCATCAGCAGACATTTCTAGTTCAAGGTTCTCTTGATGCCCACTCTTCAAGTTGTAAACCACCTTTTGATTGTGGTCACCCACCTTACGTGGCCTCAACTCCAGATCTCCTGTTGCCTCTTGCCTAGCTCTAATGCCCATAAGCCAAGGTCTCCCTAGGATGAGGGGATATCCTTCTCCCTTTACTGGCATCACATAAACATCCACTGCTGCAGTGATTCCAAAAATAGAAACTCTCAAAGCTTTCACTACGTCCACACATGTGACCGCATCATTATTGGCCATCTTTGCCCTAAAGGTTGAGGATTCCATTACTTCTAAACCTAATTGATGCATAAGCTTTTCTGTCATGACACAAACCTCTGCTCCACTATCGATGTATGTTTTTCAAATCCGCTGACCTTTGATTTGAGCCTCCACTAAAGGCACTATATCTTTGAGGCCATATGCCTTGATTGCACTAACCATTTTATATTGCCTTTCCCTTGTGCTTACCATTTTTTACCATTGTCGTCGTAGCTTTGGAGAGACATGAAGTAGTTGTGGCCAAGTAATTTTTGGCCCTTGAGAGCTCACATCTACTACCAAGTCATAAGGTTGTGTCCGAGAACCCAAAGGGAAGTCGAAGATATCAATTTTAGACCTAGCTCGAGTCTTTCTCTTCTTCCCTTCATCTCTAGGTGTACGTGATGTACTTGTCTCATTGATTGCTTCCTTGCTCATCTCAATTTGGACATGTACATGCTTGATAGGCATGGTCTCTACTACATCTACCTTCATCTTACCTCTTGCTATTTCTTCTTGGAGCCTTCTATCCCTGACCACCTCCTTTATTTTTATGACATTAACATTTGGTTGAACAACAGGGGTTTTAGCTTGAACATAAGGTGGTTGTAAAATTGCAGGTCGTGACTGCTCTTGCTCTTGAGTCCTAGCACGAGGAGGGCTTACTTGTTGTTGAGGACCTCTGGCAGGGTGATCATATCTTCTAGGGTGAGGACAATTGTACATGCCATATCCATTTTCTCCACAGTTGTAACACAACGTCTCCCTTGCTTGTCACCGCATTTGTGGTCGATTCCCACCATTCCCCTCGATAGATCTTCTTGCACCTTGCACAAGATCCACTCTCAAACCCTCTAGTTGATTAGTAAGATTGTTTATTTGTTGGATCATGTCTTCTTGACCTCTAACAAGGCCTAGTGCATTAGATACATTTGGAGGAACTTGAGAGGCCTCCATAGTTGTGATGTTGTTTCCCAAAACTACTTGGCTAGCTTGGGCTTAGTAGAGAATCTTTCGATTCTTTTCCCTATTGATTCTCAAAGCATCTTCAAAAGTATTTGGAAATTTCACCTTTACCTTCTCCTTGAGCAAGGGATACAGACCTAAAATAAATCAATCCTTTTGAAGGCAATTTGGAGCTCTCTCTCCAGAGTTCAGTGAGTCTGACCACTATCCCCAAAGCTTCAAAAACCCTTCCTCATAAGTTGCATAACCATAAGGATCACTTTGATGGAGGGCCAAAAGCCGTTGCCATAACTCTTCAGCTGAGTTAATTTGTTGAAATCTTTGCAAGAAAGCTACCTTCAATCCCTCCCATTTAGCTCTTTGGGCCAAATTTAGAGTTTGGAACCACATTCTAGCTTCTTCCTTGAGCACCAAAGAAAAAGCCCTCAACTTTAACGCTTCATCATCCCTCCCAGAGACAAGGAAGGCCATCTCAAGGTTGTCCAAAAAATCCACTGCATTTTCCCCATCGCGCCCAAAGAAGCTTGGAAATGCCATGTTGCCTTAGTAGAGTACAAAGATGAACACATCTAGACTTAAGTTGTATTTTATGAGGGGAAGGATGAATGGGTTCACAGATGCATTGATTTCAGCAAGACGTCTAGGACCTTGTATGCTTCTAATAATGTCTTGGAATCTAAGCTTTATGCTGGCTACAATATGAATAGTTTGCATAGCAAGTGGACGGATAGGTCCATACAACTCGTGGTGATTCATGAGAAACTATTATAATAAGATAAAGACATGTACATTGAAGGATGCATTGTAGTCTAGCATTGGGAAGATTATAGGTTCTGGTGATACAAGAATCTCCCTTAATCTTTCAGCCCCAAAGTACATGACAAGACACTGCTGGAAGAAAATCTTCTTATTGATGCATACATTAACTTGGATGTTTTGTACAGAGTGGAAGGTGTAGAAATTCGGGCCATTATTATTATTCATGAGTGGAAACTACTTAAGGGAGTAGAGGGAATGCACTTTCTTAAATTATGAAGGATTTTTCCCAGAGTGTTTCTTTTTGGAACCCACCAACTTTGCGATACGGAGAATTTGCTCACCAGTAATTGTTCTTGTCTTAGTGTGTCCATCCTCGGTGACATATATTTCATAAGGTGTGATGACCACCTTTTCAACCACACCCAACCTTCGAGCTAACAACAGTTGAAGGTAGTCTTCATACTTTGCACTTCTACAAAACTCCATACCGTTCATGCATAGTTGTCTTCCTTTGATGTGGATTAGGCCAGAGAGAGAGAGGGATTTGATGATTTGGAGACAAGGACCTGCTGCAAGGGCCTTCACTTTGTTTGCAAAACACTCACCACAATTATGAGAACCTAGCAATTGATGGCAACATGATTTTTTTCGTTGTAAGAGAATGGAATTTCTATGGTGAACACCTTTTACCCGCATACGTGCCGTCATCCGATAGGCATACTTCCTTTCTTGGGCTTCCTTGGGAGACCATTGTGGGAGTCGTGGACTTCGACCAACTTCAAAAAGAGTTGGTGAAGGCATTGGAGAAGAGCCACTTGGAGCACTTGTTGTAGAGGATGAGAATGTCCTCAAAGGGGGCACCAATATATAACGAAAGAAATTCAATATGGTAGCCTCTATACTATGCCAAACTCCCTTCTGCCACAAAGTGAATGAGGTAAGGGCACCACCTAGTCATGGAAGAGCGGACTAGGACACTATGCAAGAGGGAGAGGAGATTGTGAGGGAGAAGAGAGGAAAACTAAGAGAGAGAGAGTGTGTGTGTGTGTGTGTATGTGTATGTGTGTGTGTGTGTGTGTGTGTGTGAGAACTATAAAAAATTAGATGAATCAATAAACTTAAGAAATGGAGAACCCTCGGGACATAACCAATATACACAATATGGACACTAATAGCATGGGCTTATTACATTGTAGAGCATGCATAAGCTATATTAGGGGAATGAATTGCATAAGCTCATGAGAGAGAATGGGGAAGGCTCAATAGGGCTGAATAAGGTCTCTTGGCTCTCTCTCTTCTTCTTACAAATCACAAAGGAGAAGGCCTCTTTATATAGGCCTTGAGCGTGTTTAGGGAGGAGGTTAAGATAGAATAGGAATTAACACCACCAAAGCTGCATTAAGGCGGTTCCACCAATGTGGAAGCTCCATCTAGATGTTTTGTTGACCAATTTGTACTTAATCAAGCTCCATTAAACAAAATATTAGTGAGTTTGGGAATCTCCCAATTACCATTTTTTGAATACTAAAAAGGTGGCACTGGATAACATGCCCATAAGTTTCTCAAAACCATATGATGTGGCCTATCATTGGAAAGCGCTTGAAAAATGAAATCTATTGAGATATAGACCGCTCGATTTGGAGTTATAGTGTTCAAGTTATGACAAATCCAAAGATTTGACCACATGTCCCAAACTTATGGGAAATTCCCATATTTCCCAATATGGTGTTATTATAGGTGAGTTGCCTCCATTCTTCCCCCCATACCTTGAGTCTAAAAGCTCTCCTATAAAAAAATATAGAGATTCTTCATAAAATAAGATCATATCTAGTAATAATAGAGAGAGAGTAGTGAGAGTTCATACATTACTACTACAATTAAGGATGATTTCAAGGTGATTTAGGAGGGGAATTCTAATGGTTTATTAGCTTGAGAGAGAGGAGAAGAGAAGAGAAAGGGTTGGGAGTCTAATGAATGATGTTTTATGGAAGTGTTAAGTGCGGGGAAAAAAGTATGGGTGTGTATAAAATTGGAAGGTGGTCTCCACCGCAGTTGGAAAAAGTTGGCATCCACCATTTTGGCCATATCTCCCGACTCGTAGCTCCAAAAAATTATAAAAAAATACCAGCCAAAACTTCAGCTCACGCGCTACAAATGTTGAAAAGTTTTTTTGATCAAAGTGGAAGTATTTTTAAAAAACCTTACAAAATCATGTGCATGATTTTTCTTCCACTAATGCTTCCAAGAAGGGTCCCATTTGGTTGAATTATCATAAGGCCCCAAAGTCATGACATTATGAGCCTCACATGCTCTTTGGATGGCTCCAAATCCATTTCATATCTTTTCTTTTCACATTATAAAAATTTCCTTCACTTTCCTCGATTGATCTTTACTCTTCACCCCCCTTTGGTAACTCGGTCCATGAAATATTTCCATCCAGTGATTTCTTGGATTTCCCAAGAGGTTGTTCCCATCCTCTTCTTTATTTCAAAGCTCCAAATGTGCAAAAAATCAAAAAAGTATTGGACAAATATTTTTTTGTGATTTTCTTGGATCAGGTGGGTATACCATTCCTAGCACGGGAGGAGGTAAGACTCCTCTTCCTAAGGTTATTGACAACCTTGCTTCAACTTCGTCATATAGTCTTGCACCTTCCACTGCAACTTGCAGATTGATTGGTCTTCTCAATTCCAGGAACTTGTGATCTTTTGGTTGTAGGCCTCTGAGGAAAACTCCCTTTTGGATGCCTTCATCCAAATGATGGTTGGTCCATCTCTTCAATATGGATTCCATTCGCGAGACACAAGCTTCTACTCTTTCTCTAAAGGATTGACTTAGGTTTATAAACTCCTCTCGCATCCACTCTTCAAAACCTTCATGCATGAATTTAGTGAGGAAAGCCAGTCCCATGTACCAAAAGTTCCTGCTACTTATCTGTCGTACCACTGAAACGCCGCACCTTTTAAAGTGACGAGGAATATTGCTAACAAATGCTCAAGGGTTCTTGCATTGTTAGCCACACATGCTACCATAAACTCTACTACTACACAAAGATCACGATCTTCATTGTACTCTCCCTTAAAAATAAGCAATGGGATTACATTTTCTAGCATGTCATCAATATTTCTAGGATGGATTTGACTAGGAAGGGGACCTTGAGTTTCCATGGGGACTTCTATAAAGAGTGCTTTTAATAAGGTGTCAAACAAGGCTTTTGCTCTACAAGATTATTCTCGGCCTTGATTTTTGCCTTCTCTCTTCTCACGTACATTTGGACTTATTCTAGTGCTTGCCTCTTGATTGCGTCATTCATCAGGGGGTTGGCTCCAACTAGTTGGTTTGTACTCAACATAACAGAATCAGAGGGGGACTTCAGTCTCTCTGGAGGAGTCTCTCGCCAACATCTCTTCTACTTTCTGCTTTTCTATGTCTCTCAATTCATCTTTCAAACCCCTACAGAGAGAAAGGTATTTCGTTTTGAAGATATCAAAAGTCATTCTTCTGAGGATCGTTGTTGTGGCATCATCATAGTAATGCCAACTTTCTGATGGTTTCAATAGTGTATGTTGTGAAGAATACTCTATCCACCAACTTTTAATGGGTTGCTAATTGGACAAATAGGAGAATATCAGTGCACCATGCATCCCACCTGTCTTGTTATTGAGCATCCACGAGCAAATTCCAACTCTTTTCTTTCTTGTTTTTGTGAATCTCCACTAACCATGACTCAAGCTTCTTCATGATATCCCACTTGATGATGTCTGAAAACTTTTCAATGAATGCCAATCTTCCATGGATGGTCATTCTCTCTGTTTTTGCACTTCAATTTGTTCCCAAATAATTTTCCACTAAGATGCACATCTATGTTGCTTCAACAAGAAGAGGAATCTACCACATAGAGCCTGCATCATGATGATAATATGTTTTCGCCATTGTGGGATGAACTTCTTGTGAAAAGCGGCTTTGGCAATGAGAATCTCCAATTCTTTAGTAGTAGAAGGAATTCTACAAGCATGCATTGAATTTTTCTCTTCTTGGCAATGCCATTTCCTTCATTTTCAGCCTCTTTTGATGCTTATTGATGGCAGTCTTCTCGACTACACACCAAAAACATGGAGCCCCAAAAGGAACACTAAGAAAATAGATTTTCTACTACAAGAAAATCTATCTTGTATCATCATAACCATATTTTTCATATTTTATATGATCTCAACAAGGAAAACAACACTAGGAACAAAAAATATTCATGCAACTTCATAAGAACAATTCTCCCACGGCTTTAACTTTAAGAAAGTCCATCATTCTCCTAATATTCTTCATAGAATTCTTTGATGGACATGGAAAACAAAAAATAATACTCTACTTTGAATGGAAAGATATCACATATGACTCATCTTCAAAGTTTCCATAGCTTTCTCTCACAATCTCTCATATGTAGATACATTATTTGGCATAGAATTGGCTATCTCTAACTCTGTCTCTGTCTGTCTCTCTCTCGCTCAATCAATAGTACACATATCCTTACTACAATACTCAATAATCACTCATAATAACCATTCTTTGGTCACATATGCCTCTTCCAAAAGGTGGGTCTAATATGAAAGGTCACCAAAGCTACTATAGTGACTCTTCATAGCTCATCACTGTCACTTCACTCTAGTCTTCTCTTGAATCTTCAATAGTTACTTCTTTCACTTTCTTGAGATATTTTGAACTTACATTCACCTCTTTCCAAAGCTATAAATCTTTCCCAAAGTCACACATACATTCCACAGAACACTTATAGAGGCATACACAACAGAATAAGAATAGGAACATAGGCTCTTCAGAAGCTCAACAGAGGGTTATAGAAGATCAATAAAAAGTATCAAAACCACATAACTCATACTAAAACCATTTCAAACTATAAAAAACCATTCAATGAGCTTTCAAACAACCTCAAACTTTATCAATCATTACTCCATGCTTCATACACAAAAGAAAAACAGAACAAAACAGAAGCTATCACAACCAAACAGAACCTGTTAGAATATCACAGAGCTTCATATCTCTACTGAAAAACATAATGAGCTTCCAAAACATAATCAAACTCATTCAAAACAACTACACATAATTTAGAATCCATAAAAAATCAACCATTTAGTCCTTAAAAACAACAAAAATCATCCAAAAAACCAAGTCATTTCAATATTCAACAATAAGAAGGTAAATCACCAATGCACAACCATGATTTAGAAGCTCCAAATGTATACTTGGTGCACTACCCATGGAGACAATGCATACCCTATGCAAAGGATACATGTGAGCTAAACACCTATTCAATACTTTTTGATGGTTATTCCGTGCTTGAAATATTGAGCTATTCTAGAGGCATCTAAGTCATGTTAGATTCCTCAATAGAGTATGTGCAAGTGGTAATGGTGCTCACAAAGTCTTCCAATACTTGAAGAGGGGGATCAAATAGTGAGAGCACATGTTGAATGTTGAAGTTATTTGAGAGAACCTCAAAGATCTCATTACCCTAGTTGGCAAAAAGAGTCTCATGGATCTAATGATAAAAGTGTACATGAGCATCCATTGCAACAAATATAAGGAATGTGGTGGATATAAAGAGATGAAGAGAGAATGTGTAAAATAAAACAATGAAATAAGAACTAAAGTAGTTTCCTCAAAAATCTTAAGTTTTAAACCATTAAAGGTTTTTTTGCATACGATGTTTAGTTATTGTTTTATTTAATGGCTTTGTAAAGCTCACATGCATATATGAAAGGAGCCTCCTCACCTTCCCCCCTTGTTACATAGGTATGCATGTGTGTCATATGCCAACAAAAGGATGTTATACATGTTCAAAAATCTCATTGTAAATTGCAAGAATACACATGCACTCTATCAACTAACATTGGAAGGGAGACTCCTTCTCTCTATCCCTAGGTGGATACTTGGATATATGCGTTTATCTTTATAAAAGAATATATATATACGTATTCAAAAGAGTCAAGATTAGGATAGGTATTTCTCTCCTCTAATGTGTAGTGAAGCACATAATTCTTATCTCAAAAATTAAGGTACATGTACATATGCTCGGATACTTTTGAATATAATTGCATAAATACATGATAAATTTAAAAATAATAAAAAATTAAAATATTACAAGTGTATGATTTTACAAAAAAATAGTATTCCATTAGCCAAAAAAATTAAAAGTTTACAAGAGTTGGATATTACAACTTGTGGATTTTGAAAATTTTTAGAGACTTTACAATTTCTAAAATATGTGGAGCCACACACTTTCCATTAGTAATAGTATCCTCAACTCAGCTTCAAATCGTCCTACCATCTAACTTTAAATAGAAGGTAGTAGGTGGATTCTCTATTAATATTGTGATTTCCTAGCATATTATAGTCAAGGGCCAATCATCCTCTATCTGCAACACTTGGGACTTGCAACCCCCCCATCACTGATGATAGTAACATTTGTAGTTGTACTTTTACGCATGTCTTGATCAAGGCACAACCATTCACCCTTGAGCATTCTCTATCTACGATACTTGAACGCTAGGCATAAGTCTATTTTGTGACAAAGTACCTGCAATTGGAAAGGAAAGTTAGCTAATCCATCCCAAAGTAAGAAAAGAGTCAACTAAGTGAGTAAAATTTTGCCTAAAAGCCATGTCTCTTGTTCTAACTCGACATCTATTGTGTCAAGACTATGAGTGATTTTTTATATCAAAGTTTTTCCTAGAATCCTTTTTACATGATTCTCGATGTACTTTTTATGATGTATGTGCTTTTGGTACGTCTCAAACCCATTCATTGCTTGAAAATATGTGCAAAATTTTTAATTGTTATGAACCAAGGTAGATATACATTCTTTAAGCCTGTGCTTGTTTTCATAGAGTTCCATATGTCTATCGAAATTTGTGTATTGCACATATATAAAATGTTGCTACTATAAAATGGCCTTTCTATGCTATTGAGATTCGGTACATGCATACACTCAAGGTTCCATATTTACAATCCCCCTTGGGCATTATGTACTTTGAGTCATAAAAAATTACAAGGTCCTCTACAAGCTTGGATGTATACTCCTTAAAGAGTAGTCTACTAATTTCAAGGTGGTAATACTTAAAATAATCTTTAAAACTCTTGACATTTTACTACTCACAACAATCTAAAGGGTATACTTCTATAAAAATGAGACAATTAGTTATATAGATATCATGAAATTAAACATTCTCAATATGCTAGAAAGACTGATTTGTTAAATAGTTATAGTAGGTGCAATATATATTTATCTTTACATGTATACATGTTGTATCAATCCCTTTGTTTTATAAGGTGAGAATCAACCTTTGTTTGAGAGCTAAAGTTTTACTGTTCCAATGCTTTAATATATTTGCAATTGTATATGCTTTCACTGTGAAAGCTCCCTTCATACTTGGACACATATGTACCCAAGATGAGCAATGATGCATTGGTGAGTGAAAATGAGCGACCGAGGACATGATGTTGTGTGAATTTGAGTGGGGTAACACATGCAAATATAATTTTTTTGTCTTTCTAACACATACCCATAGTGGGAGTCGAGTTGATAAATGGAAATCCCAAGTGATACCATGCATGTTCGACATGTGGGTGTGATATTTTAGTTTTGAGACACGTGCCTCATGCAGGAAGAGTAGAAAATGTGTTCTCACTTTTGATTTTGGGTCCCCGAGTAGAATTTTACATGGAAAGGGGCATGTTTTCCATCTAGCAATTAAGGAGAAGCAAGGAGCAACTTGGAAAAATAAGGGAAAAAGAAAAAATGTGAGTTTTTTGAAAAAAAAGAGAAGAGAAGTGTTCGACACAACACAACAAGCATGAGAGAGAGAGAGAGAGAGAGAGAGAGAGAGAGAGAGGGGGGGGGAGGAGAAGAATCTTGTAGGCTGAAGAAGGGAGAAATCTAAAGCTCAAAAGAAGTACAAATTGTCAAAAGAAAGAGACCGTGAAGATGAAGTTATTGGAGCTGAGGAGCAGGATGGCAGGGCTGTTGAAGTCAATGGGCTGATGGGAGTTCTTAGTTTTTAGATGATGGTAATAAGAGTCTTCTTTTTGTCTTGTTTTCTTCTACTTCTTTGTGGGGTAGAGAGTTCGCAGATTTGTTCTATTGTATGGATATGAGTGAAAGACAACAGAGGATTGTTCTTCATCATATTGAGAGTGATGTATGTTAGTTGTTGCATGAGGCTTTTTGTTAGTAGAGAAGAATGGAAGTAAACAATCTCTACATCTGAAACTGGGTATATGGCGAGGACTATGTGTTATGGGAAAATGTTGAATGCATGGGTTCAAGTTAGAGAAAATCTGAAAGGATTTGCAGCCAAGAAAATAATGGATCAGAGTTCATGAAGTTCGAAGCTCCTACAACTCTTCATGAATGCAATATAT